>NC_041401.2:34858552-34973552 GCF_900747795.2 Erpetoichthys calabaricus
TGGTTTCATTACCCCTTCATGGCGGTTCATACAAAGAACAACACAGAAGCTTCGGAGGTTAACCGGATTCAAAGTTGGTGTGCAGCCGTACAGCGCGCACAGTGAACACCGGTTGTAATGGGATAACTTAAAGTCACATGTGATCGCATTCGCTTTCTTTCCTTCCTTATACTGCTTGATCACCTTCATATTTGTGTTGAGATCATTTCCATTATTTCTTGTAATTATAAGACAAATGTAACTGAACGTAGTCTAAACTGCTACAGGTAATAAACTGAGATCAAGATGAATGAGTCCAAGCATATGGAGCTGGCGTGGCAAAAACTGTTGTTTTCCCATGAGATGCAGTAGCAGTCATAAGTCGAATGGTCGTAGAATCATAGGACGTATGTTGACGACTTCTTGTACTGCCATGCAACTAAATACAGCAAAAAAATAAGATAGAAAAAATAGAAACAAAATATTGTAGTGACCCATATATTTGGTGTGGAAAAAAGTAACAGCAGGACAAAGAACATTTACAGTTTATTTTTAACAATTCAAAATATACAAGTGTAAAGCTATTATAAAAAAGAAATTAAACAGGAACTATTTACAGCTAGCTACTGTATAAACCCTTCACTGTTCTGGCCATGAGGGACCCCTCAGCTACTCTGTCATTTTTCTCCTGAACTTTCTGTCAGATGCCCGATTCCAGCTTGCACTGTTTCCTCTGTTCCTTCCACTTACCACTGCTGTCTCTCCTTTCAGATCCCTCTTTTCTTCTTTTTTATCTCCCCCTGTCAAATTACAACCGTTTTCTTGCTCTCATTGTCAATCATTTACATGGTTGCATCCTTTCATGCTGCTCTCCACCTTTCGCACCAGAACCAGAAGTCTCTCATTTGCCATTCTACATTCCAACATAGATGCTACAATGTGAAGACTTATGAGGTTTAATGATAATTATAATATTATGCTTCCACCTTGTTTAATGCTGCTGGTAAAGAAGTACAAAGGAAATACGTCTATGGAAGAAAATTATCTTTGGTTCAGCGAATGGTATTCCAGGGGCTTCAGCATGATTTGTCCCTGCATCTATAAGGTGGCTTCTAATAGACGTTCCTCTATTATTTTTAAAACCTTTTTAGATCTCTGTATCATTGATTCAGCCATCAGGTACACTTTAAAATTAGCATTCATATATTTTTCTTATTCGTAAAGAGTACTATGGTGAGTGACGCTGTAGCAGTTCTACTAGGGATTGAAACTTCAATCCCTAGCAGTCCCTGCAGTCATCTACTTAGGGTGCAGGGGCTGTTGGGTATAAGGAAGGCCAGCGCAATATTTAAAAGGGCCTAGTGATACCAAAAAGGAGAAGTATTTTGTGTTTCGTGTCTGAAGTTCCTGTCTGTCTACCTTCCATTCTGATATCTGTGGATACTTGTTTTGGGCTATGGTCTGTCTGGTGTCTTCCTGCACATGAGGACTATCTGAGGATTTGTTGTCAGCCTGTGAAGAAAGGAGCACTCCTGATCCCATTCATCCATCTTCATTTCATCAGGAAATACCGGTAGGACATTAAAGAAATTATGTGTAACAGAAACATGTAAATACCAAAAGTCAGCATAAATGCAGAAGGAAAGGTATGTTCAGTGCCCACTACTATACTGAAGCAGATTTAGGATACGTGCTTTGGGTGACCTGTTTTGAAACAATCAGAACAGTAGAAGCGTATTTCTTTGTACATTTTGATTTTAGCATTTTTCAGTTGCTTATGCATGAGATTGTAGAATATCAGTTCCTGATCCTCAAAATCAACGTGCCCTTTGTGTTATTTTAGGCTACCACTGCACAAGGCTTAGAGACTTCCATGTTCCCCTGACGTGAACATTGGCAGCTGCTGCATTGCGAACTATGCTTTGGAAGATAATGTCTTTCTTATCCTTGCACTTGATAGCAATCATTTAGGCTTTTTTCAACACAGCTACTCTTGCACCACGGTGAAACAGAACACGACCAAAGTCGCTAGGCACATCGTGGCAATTCAGTCATACAGTGCCGTATTCATCTGTTTTAGTATTGCTGTCAATGTCTGCTGACCAATTCACATCGTCATTACTATTGCTCGATTTGAATAATGCTTCAGTTTCAGTTTGTTCCAAAGCTGGTTTTTACGGCTTTTTATTTTGCAATTGTGTTTTTGGTTGAAGGCTCTAACCTACTCATGAATATTTAGATTAGTTAGCAAAGAGTTACCATAAAGCTGCAGAACGCAATAAATATTAATGATTTTTTGCAGCATGATGTTATTTCATCCACTAAATGGCAACAGAATACTGTCCCGAGAATTATATGGGCTTAGCACTGTAAAGCAATTCATTACAAACACCCCGAGTATGACTCGAGTTCAACTGTAATAACATAGAATTCCATGCCCAAGTCATGCTTGGGGTTAATGCCAAGGAGGTTAAACTGAATGAATAAAGGCAGAAAAACTCCCAGGACAGTTCATCCGGGGATAAATGTTAGATAAACTGCTTAGGGCTCTGAAAATGCCACAAGTGGCCCTCTGTATTTTATATGTGTATATCAAAAGGAAAGTCAAGGGAAAAAATGAAGGACTACTAATGTCTCAAAGCATTTTTTCTGTCTTCCCAAGTGATAAGTGTCAAGAAGCCGTGGACCAAAAGACCACCCAGTAAGGCATGAATGCAGAGTACTGACCAAACATCTTCTGATCACATGACACCAGGAAGCTTCAGTGCCAGTTCACTTTTGAGGAGCAGGCAAAAAGGAAGTACCCTTTGAGGAGAGTAATTATATATAAATAAATATACCGTGGAAGGTGGAGCCTAAGCCAGAGTGGACCTGCTCCACTATCACACTCACAAACCCAGCAGACCAGAAGAAACAAATGTCAATGGCTTAACCTAAAATACTTTGTGAAGACTTAAATGTAAAGTGCCAGTGGTGTGAGCTGCATACATTCTGAGGATATGTTTCTATTCTTCTCCTTTAAAAATCAAACTTTTTTTTTAAAATTATGGAATGGGTGAAGTTTATGGTCTCTCTCTCTGTATATGGACAGACAGGTGGATGAATGAATGATTGATAGTGTAAAATGTATAAAATGTTCTAAACATTTCCTTTAGTTTCCTTTAGTATTTGTCAGTTCCCAAAAACTATATCATATTTCTTAAAGATTAGAGCAGAGTTGCTTTATTATTTTGGACATCATGTGAGGTGTGATCAAAATGTTTAAGACTTGCTCTTTTACAGTTAAACTATAGATAGATAGATAGATAGATAGATAGATAGATAGATAGATAGATAGATAGATAGATAGATAGATAGATAGATAGATAGATACTGTAATTATACTGTGTTTCTTTTGTTCCCTAATTGCATTTGTGTATGCTTTTCAAATCTCCAGCCGATCCTCTGCCGGCATCAATATACTGAATTAATTAAACAAAGCAGCCCCCATATTTCAAACATTCTGCTGGGTCAGTCCTATAAACTCCAGTGCAGGGAGAAGTGGCTGGAGCTCCTCACTGTACATCTGTGATCAAACACGTCCTCATTACACTTCAATACTGTTGCCACTAAAGGTCACCCTCTCCGAACATAATCACACACAATCAAAACTGCAAACTTCATATATCAAGGAGGCAGTAAATAGCTTGAAGGTTTATTTTCTGCTGCCTGAACAACACTCTCAGTTCATTTATAAATTCCAGGTCAGTGTTACATAAATTGAACCCGGGAATCAAATTTCATGGACTTTAACAAAATTGCATTTAGCTTGGAACAATAAAAAACATGAGCAGGGGCAGTCTATGTCCTAAATGTATTTTGGAGACTCTCCCTCTTCAAACTCTCGAATGCTGCATAAGCGTTCAGCACGGTGCATAATACTCTGGTTTCTTGAGCATTTTCTTACTTTTAAAAATTGATTTAAATGTGACAGAAAATGATCTGCCATGTAAAAATGTTTGCCTATGTGAAAGTGTGTGTACTAGGAGGGAGAGATGGGGTCTCAAATTCAGCTACTGGAGGATTTTGTTCAAATCATTTTTCTTAATTAGAAGCCAATTCTAACTGTTAATGGAACGTGTCATTTAATTAGATGACAACCTCACATCTCTGACTGCAGCCGCTGAAATTACCAATGCAGCACGATTTTATTTTTCCATCAGCCACAGAAATGTGCCCACTGTTCTGAATAAAGGAATCAACTGATTCTCACAGCAGGCTAAAAACCAGAAGGCTGGCAGTTCAATCCCTACCATGGACCCACAGTATGACCCTCACTGGCTTAATCTGTCAGGACCCAAATAATAAAACACACTTTAACAAATGTGCTCACATTTAGTAATCATAAAGTGCTTCAGACACACCTCGGACCTCTAGCGTTGCTATATCTGTTTGTAATATCCTGCACTTTTTCTAATACACCCTGTGATTAAAACTGCACAGAATATTGCAGGTGAGGCCCCACTCGTGCGTATAACTTATGAGTGACTGCCATTGATTTGTGCTCAGCACATCATGCTATGTAACCTAACATCTCACCAGCCTTCTTAGTGACTACTGTACATTGACAAGATGTGGACAGCAATGCGTCCGCCATGATTCCCAAGTCAATTTCATTAGGTGTGATTTTGTAGTACCTACTCTATGTGGCAGCAGCATTTAAATCAGAATGGAATCAGGAGAAGGACCAAAGTTTAGGCAAAGGTTTATGGTGGGAAGACAATCCTTTAATAAAAGAAGTCCAGGCTATGAAACTAGAATCGTAAATCAGAGAACATACACGAGTCGATAACCAAAATAATTTCACGCAACCAAAGTCAAAATGTAAAATAAATGTTGTAGTCAAATAACAAAAGAATTTATGGAAAAAATCTGATTAAAACACTACAACATGATAAAAATGGAGTCACCACAAAAATTTACTTATAAACATTATTAAAAGAGTATCCAAATAAAAAATATATTAATCCATTGTGTTCCTTGGTCAATCAGACAATCAAAATGATGCCTTGTTTATTTTTAAAGGCCAAGAACAGCTGCAAAAAATTAAAATACAACTCCGATCATGACTGATTTCCAGTTTAAATGTAACATGTTGTGGTCGGGTGGTGGAAGGACAGACTGTAAACAGTAGGAACGTTGGGACACCAACCGGGTCATCCCGTTTAATTGTCGCGAGATAAACAAACAAAATCAGAAAATAACGAAAATTAGAGCTTAAGCGCTCTCGCGTTCTGGGACTTCTTTCCAAATAATAGCGCTCTCAAAATGTCACGGGTTCTGGCAAACAGCTCGTTCTGGTATCCCGGGAGAAGCCACCCTTCTATCTGTCCGTGCTTCTTTTATATCGGTACTTCCGGAAGGGCGGCGTTAAGTGCTTCCCGGGGCTGTGGGGGAAGAGGAAGAACAGGACAACGTCAGCGGTAGCCCCCCCTCTTGCCTCGGTGGGCTATTGTTTACTTTTCCCTGGCCCGTAGAGGAGTCCTCCGATGCCCATGCGTGACAAGTGTACTTCCTATGTAGAACATTTTACATTTCCTCACAACAAAAATTTCATCTGCTCAAGTTTGAGTTCTGTCCAGATCATTCTCTAATGATTCGTCTGACTCCAGGGAGTCCACCATTCCACCTACATTAGAGTCATTAGTAAAATTAACTAGCTTGTTAGTTACCAAGTTTATTTATATTTATTTATTTATTTGTCTCTATCACCAATCCCTGAGGGACACCACTTATTTAACCTAATCTGCTCTGTCTTACGTTATGACATTAAACTTTTTATACTGTAGTGCCTCTGAGTCTGGACATGCACTCCAGGTGGCCGAGACCTATCTGAGGGGCTGGAAATGTTTAGAGAAGCCAACTATAAGGGGGGAGCAGACACAGCACTTAGAGGGCACTTTGGATGCGTCTCCTGGCAGCCAAAGCCCATCGGGCCTGATGAGTGGCCACCTGTGGTCTTGGGTTGCCCCTGGCTTCATGTGAGTGGAGTGAGGTGGAGCAGGACGTGCGGATGAGCAGACAAAGGGACAGAGCAGCTGGGAGCACGTGCCACCACTGGAGACCTGGCAGCATGGTGAAGGTGTCATTGAATAAGCCAGAGGTCCTATTTAGGCCCTTATCAGTGGTCTAGTGTAAGTTGGCTGAATCCATTCCAAAGTCTCTCACATAAATGGTTCATTTCAGTTCCTTATGTTTTTTAAAACCCATTCTTATACCATTAAAAGAATCAACAGAAAAAAAATCATTATTATCTGTAGCTAGAAAAAAATTGATGAACTTCACTCTTGCACCTCACTCTTGGTAAGTGGAGGGTTCACTCTTTCTGAGTCTTGTTTTCTTTTGTCCATAGCAGTAATCCTGTAATAACGGCAATAACTCTGGAGACTGAAGATTTTGTACATGAGTTTGAGTGAAGATTGTTGCCACAAGTATAATGCCAGTCAATTGAAAAACTCCCGAGCTGTCTTGAGGTACTTTACGTTATTAAAAAGACACATCGAAGAAGTGCATGTTGGGTAATAAGTTCTACATAAATAGAAATATTTAAATTCCTTATTGTGCAATTAAATTTAACTTGATACTTCGACTTAAGTTTAAAAAAGTTCAGAAAATCAGAAAGTGTGATATGTGGGATAACATTCAGGAAAGCTGGCTCATTGCACTAGAGGCTGTGGTTCAATCCCTGTTACCGCAGTTTCTGTGTGTAGTTTGTGTTGGTTTTCTACATGGTTTGAGGATGAGTGTGCTCTGTAATGGACTGGTGTCCTGTCCCGGGTCAGATCCTGCCTTGCCATCAATGAAAAATAATAAATCTGTCTCTCTGCATTTGTGAATTAGATCAGTGTATTCTTTAAATTATTAATCAGTGATTTCTGTATGAGAGTGCCCTGTAATGTATGGGCATCCCGTTCAAGGTTAGTTCCTGCCTACCACCACCCAGTCCTGCCAGGATAGTCTCCAGCAGAGAGGAGTGGGATGATGAAATGAACGATAGTTTTATGTTTGTGTCCCTGCAACAGAATGGAGTCCTAGACAGAGTTGGGTCCTGATTACATCCAACACAACCAGAACAGGCTTGGGCTTCCGGCAACCTTGTAATACTAAAGGCAGGTTTCCGACAGTTTTTAAAATGTTAGGTTAAATCATAAAAAAGTTTGAATGTAAATCAAGGGACTTTATGAATCAGAGTATATAAAACACTAGTGAGGCTACATCTGGGGCCTCATGTATAACGCCGTGCGTAGAACTCACACTATAACATGGCGTAAGCACAAAAGCGGGATTGTGCGTACGCACAGAAAAATCCAGATGCAGGAATCTGTGCGCACGCATACTTTCACGTTCTTCTACTACATAAATCCCGATTTGCGTGAAAAGTAACGCACGTGCACGCGCCTTCTGTCCCGCCCCAACTCCTCCCAGAATTACGCCTCTTTGAATATGCAAATCAATATAAATAGCCTTCTGTGAAAAGACAATGGGAAAAGCACGGGAGAAAATATAAGAATTTCAGCGAATACCAAGTGGAGGCAAAGGAAAAAACGTACTATTTGTTGGTTTAAACAGTGGTATAATCAACAAAAGAAAGCTGATCGAGTGACAGTGTGTCGGAGAAACTCGAAGGCTCAACTTCACAAAGTCGCACAGTGCCCGAAATAAAAAAGAAATCACATATCAAAGTCGCCGTGAAAAAGCGAGTCGTAGCCCACCGTCTGAGTGTTATATGAAAGCTTATTAGGGTACAGACAAAAAAAAAAGGCACACAGTGGGGAAAAAAGCACGAAATGTCAACTTTAATCTCGAAATTTCCACTTTAATCACGTAGTTTATTTTGCCATTAAAGTAGAACATCTTAAACTTCATCTTAAAATCGTTTAATTTACTAGTTTCTCAAATCCTATTGTAACTAAAGTGGCATGTTAAATGCTTTGTTCTGTATTTGATCTTCTATGTGCTCTATGTGTATGAATCACTACCTGCTTTTTAAACGGGCTTTCTCTTTCTCCGACAGGACACATGCTCCATTACATTCTTGATATTACAGCTCTCTGAATAATTAAAATACTGAGATGTATACGTGATATCTTTTTCATGATGATAGGAATGAAAGCATGTTATTAAACATGGGAACACGGTGGCGCAGTGCTTGTTCATGTCTCACGCAAGAGGCTTGCTGCGCCATGCGCAACCTTCAGTTAAATAATTTATCACAGCAGTACTGTCTCTTTCAAACGTACTAACCTCCAATTCCTGTCCTTACTTTTCTTTCTCCAAAAACTCAATCGCCACACAATAAGCTATGTAATAGACGTGAAGCCATCTGTAAGCTTAGAACTTCGATTCTTCAAAACTTTTAAGGAACATTGAAATATCTTAGTAGTACGTGTTTAATTATTCTATCCGTCTATCTTTCCAGTGTCGCGTCAGCACCAGCAATAATACAGCGCAAGGCAGGAACAATTACTGAACTAGCTAGCGCTGCGGCACCGTGTCCTCACATGTTTAATTATTAACAATACAGATTATTTAAATGAAGTTAAAGTTTTATCTGTATAATATAATCAACATGTTTTGCTGCATTTCGTCTTAGAAATGAATACCGTCATCACATGTAAATACGCGCTTTATAAAGTGGCGCAGGTTGTGCAATATTATAACTGTAGTGCAAGTTTACAGTGAGGTGATTGTACTTATAAGTAAACAATTATATAAGGAGCAGTTGATGGACTGATTTAGTGCCTTTAGAGTTCTTGGGATGAAACTGTTTCTAAACGCGAAGTCCGTACAGGGACTAAAGCGTTTGCTGTGGCTCAGGCAGCATCTGCTTCATGCTGTGTACCGATAATTCTCTTTCCAATCAGCTGCTGCTGTGATTTCCCACTCAGATACAGTAATATAAATACTCTGAGTGGTGCAGTGAGAGTAATGTGGAAAAAGATGATCTGCTGTGGCAACCCTTAACGGGAGCAGCTGAAAGAAGATGCAGTGAGAGTTACAACGCTAAAGCAGTTATGGTATTTGGAATACTATGGCTATTCCCTGGACCATTATATTGCTACAGGTTAATTACAATCAGATGCATTACACTAATAAACAATATGCAGTTAATTTCAGTGTATTTATAAAGCCACGCCAGGAATGTGGATTTAAGAAAGAAAGAGTGATCACACAGGAACAGTAGCACTGCTTTGACACTGGGTGCCGCCAGTCTGCAAAACCGGGCGGATAAATTGCGTACGCCAAGGAATGAGTTACCGTGGAAATGTGCGTGGCTTTACGCCAAGTTTAGGTTTTATACATCGCGATTTGAGCGTGGAAACATTCGTACGCAACATTTCTGTGCGTACGCACCGTTTATACATGAGGCCCCTGGAGTATTGTGTGCAGTTCTGTTCAGCACACCACAAGAAAGACATAGCAGCACTTGAAGCTTTGCAGAGGAGAATCCCAGGACTTAAGGCCACGTCGTACTGTGACAGGCTCAGGGAGTAAAACATGTTTAGTCTCGGACAGGGGAGACTGTGTGAAGACGTAATCCAGATCTTCAGAATTCTCAAAGACACTAATAAAGTAGATCCAGCAGAATTCTTTCAGCTTAATGGGGAATCGCATACTTGAGGATACCAGTGGAAATTAAAAACTGAACAGTGCCTTTAGGAAGCACTTCTTTACTCAGACAGGTTTGGGAATGTTGAACAAACTATTGAGACATGTAGTTGAAGCAGAAACCTTGTCAGCCATCAAGTAGACTGAGGTATTAGGAAAGCTTAGCTTTTAGTTAAGCAAACAAGGTTGATGGACTAAATGGTTGTTATCCAAAAAGTATTGATCTGGTAGAACACAGCAGAAACAATAAGAAATGAATGACAACAGCCTCCCTAAAAGAAAAGATAAAACACCTCAAAATAACTTCTGGGGGTGAAAAAAGCAAATGAGGGGGTACATCAATGGCTCAAGATAAGAGGTGAGGAATGAATACCAGAGAATTGCAGTACCTTGTTTGGGATAATGTGAGAAATATGAATTGATCTGAAATGATTTATGCAAAAGTTCAATAGAAAAAACAAAAACTCAGATATAATTCTGATATAGCTCTGCGATATTTTTCTTCAGATAGGATTTTTTGTTACAGGAACGGCTTTACTTATTTCTGTAATTTTTTCCAATCTGATCATGAATCAAACTGCTTCATAGTGTACCTCTGCTTAATAATGCAAATCTGTTATTAACATAATGAATGAAACCCCACTTACCAGGCCATGCCCCTAGTGTCATCTGATTTAAAGCAATGATTAATGAGCTCCTGTTTGCTGCCCATACAGTCCAGATCTTGCAGGCACAAATGCTTAATGTTGGCTGCCCTGCTGTCTATTACATGTGGAACATTTGAACGTCTTATTTCCTATTTGACTTTCTCAATAACTGAAGGCTCCATTTTGCTTTGGGGCTTGGAGTCAGTCAGAGTGATAAACACACAGAATTCTGACCATCAGAATAGAGAAAGTCAAAACAGTACAAGCGGAATAGTTGGCCACAGGTAAGTGGGCACATCAGCACGCTTTAATTTCTGCAGCAATATGTCTTCTGGAGAGGCTCACTCGTGCCACTCCAGTGCTCACAGACCAAGAAGACAGGAAGTTTTTCAGTTTGTTGCACCAGGGTGCTGCAGAGAAGTCTCTCTTCAGGACCATGAAGACTCTGCTCTGGAACCCGCTCTTGTCTTTTGCATTAGCCTTTTGCAGACAGTGGGTATGTTATGGCTCTAATACATCTCATTCAACTTTGTTTAACAGAAAATGGATGGGAAGTCAGTACAAGAGGCCCTGGAAGTCATGGGTGGCTGACAACTGACCTTTAATAGTGTCAAAGTAGTTTCTCCTCTTTGCTGAATAATGGATTTGCATGGCAGTCAAGTTGCCAGTAAAGAAAGTACACACCGTACCAAAGGAATCAAAGCATTTCCTTTTACATTCCGATTCCAACACTCCTTTCACAAAGCTCCACGGCCAAGAACCGAAGCTAGAGAGGAACTTCAGCAAATGTTGTCCTTGTCATATTTATGACTATTATTTACATAGTGTCACAGCTGTACATCTCTCAGACCTAATTGTGTTGTCCTCTGACAATAACCTTGATAGACTTGAAAACGGATTTTGACAGAATGGCGCATGCCAACGCTCAGCTGCTCTGCACAGACAGCCCCTCTGCCTCTTGTTATCTGCTGTTTATTTCTAAACATGACCCATTCTAACGACTTCATTAGCAGCAATTTAACCTTTTAATATTTAAGGAATAATTAGTTATTTGGAGCAAGTTGATAAAGATTAATTAAAAAGCATCGGCTTACTATACTTTAAGAATAATTAAAGCCATATCTCAACTGGCAGTCCCTTCTATTCAAGGCAGAAGTACCAATGTTTTTTATTATATTAAAATACTAGCCAGTATAATGTTAATTTAGTATATTGTATCTATTCTATTAGTACATTGTATGGTATTCATCTGTTTTTCACACCCTGCCTTTACAGTGAACTACAGCCAGCAGCACCGAGCACAAGGCTTGAACCATCCCTTGTAGAGATGACACTCGGACTCTTCTTTGGACTATATAATGTCATCACCTACCCTGACATGCACACTGAAGTACACAGAGAGAACATGCAAACGTGTGGTGATCAGTATTCTCCATGAATCAATGTTACATGGGAGCTGCAGGATGGAAGCAAGCTTTTTTTGGGCAGCTTATAATGAATCATATGTGTGATTAAATTTTCTCATATCTCCCATAATGCCTGTGTAAGAACACGTGGGTGGTGTGTCTGGCGCTCGGGTTGAGTGGTTTATATTCTTATATGTAATTACTTTTTTTTAATATTTTGAAATTCTTTCTTATAATGTCAAGATTAGAATGCACACCAATATACTTCTCCCACATTCACACTCCTCACACATATGACAACTACCCAGAAATGGCAGGAGGCTATTAAAATCATATAGTCAACATTATTAGCGTGCTTTAGATAATGAAATTTAAACCAGTAAATGACAGCAACACGTAAACAAAGCAGGAAATATCATAGAACTAGGGCTGGACAAGTTAACGTGTTATTATCGTGTTAACGCATTAATTAATTAATACCGACAATTATTTTATCCCGCGTTAACGCAGTTTTTGTTATTATTATTATTATTTTGAAAGCCTCAGTCTCTCTAGCGATCGATAGAGATCAGTGATCTTCTTGTTACAGCACTTTTCGATACACTTTTGCTAGAAGGAAAATTAGCTTTGTTGATTTGACCTCAATTCCCTGTGCGTGTATGAGTAGCGAAGAGCAAACAACGTCTAAAATGGCATGTGGAGAGATACCAAAGTGAATGCTCAAAGCAAAATAATCCGTGGATGACTTTTGTCGTATTATCACTGAATATGACTCTGATTTGTCAGACTCTGATTTTGATGCAGGTGATCTAGAGATGTAGATCGAAAACGAAAGTGAGGTTCCGGAATCAGCTGATCGGTCCGCAGCTGATCGTGGTGCTGAACACGTTCGTGTAGTTGATGCACCGATGGCAACATTCGCCTGGGAGGACAGACACTTATGATGACAGGAGATACAAACCATATTGCATCTCACTGCAACTGCCACCCATGCGCACCTGTCTCACAAAGACAGCCAGGCAGCCAGCCCACCATGCATTCCTGCTGCAAACTGCAAACAGACGCCGACAGCAGGCACAACAGGCAGCAACAGACGTTTTATGTTGATTTATGTGTGAAACCATTGCTTTGTGTGCTTTTCAGAAAACTGAGTTTCTTGGAAAAAATATTAGCCTTCAAAGAGTTGCTACTGAACATACGACTGTTTATGCTGCTCCCTGATAAAAGAAAATGTTTGTGCTGGTATCTGTTCAGATAAAAAAGAAAACAGATTTAGAAATGTTAACTTGCTGTTTTTCAGAAGGTGGGTGTTACAATATTATGATCGTGGCTCTGGACTCTGAGGGTAACTTGTTTTTCTATAGCAAACTAGATAATACATTAATGCCCCAGCAGTGGCAAATAGCTTTGGTTTTATATTTGATTTGATTACATTAATGTTTAAGTTTACAAGAAATATTTTAACTGCTACTATGCAAAGGGAATACTGCTGTTAAAAAGCAACCTTATTTGTTTAAACTGTTTTCAAACCAAATGCATGCAATACACTACTTTTGAGTTCATTATTGAATTTTGCACATAATGTGATTGTTGTGATTAAAATTGCTGACCAGCACTACATTGAACTCAAACCACTAACCACAAACTCCATAATTTTATGTTAAAACCCTTCAACGGTGTATTTGACAGCATCAGTGACAGCTAGGCTACAATTTATAAAAGTTAAATTTAAAAATGTTCTTTCTTAACCAGGATGCTGAGCTTCTCAGCTATAATGGAAAGTTGTATTCTTCACTTGACATGATCTTTTGTAGAGTGCATATTTTATTCAAGCAAGCTAAATACGTGCAATGACAATTTGGAAATGTCTACAATCTGGGACAAGCAAAGATTTTTTAAGAATAAGTCAGGATACCTAAACTGATGATTAATGGGCTGGTCCTTAGGGCCGTGAGCCTATAACTTTAAAGTGTTGTGGTGTAGTCAGTATGACATCCCTTAAACAGCTCTCTACTAATTACACTTAATTTTAGTTAATCCTTTATAACAAATGTAATTGCTACATCAAAATGGATAATCTCTGGTCACGCCAGACCCCCTGTATCTTTGAATTGGATTTTATTATGATATGTTATACTGTTAAGTCCTGCATCCTTGAATTGGACAAGTGAGCGAAAAACTGGAAATAAGAGTCAATGGACTGATAATATGAAAGTCATATTACAATGGGAATTTACCCCACAGCCCTGAACTCAGTAGGTTGGATAGATGAAGGGAGAATAAAGGAGTTTCAAAATGATCTGTTGTCCCCAATGTACACCTAAAAATATACATTCTTCTATGATTTGTGCAAATTTTACATTGTGTTCTCAAGTTCTGTTGCTATTGTGAGACTCATGACAAGAATCATTGGTCATGGGGGTTCTCCTCAATTAAAAGTCCAATGGGGTGCAGGCTTAGAATGCTCAGAGTAACAGGGTCTGCCATAATTGTGCAGTGCTTACGATATTCTTCTTTGTGAAAGCCATATTAAGGGTCCCTGATGAAGCTGTGGGAAAAGACAAAGTGCAGACGATGATGCAAATGGCACATTGTGAAAGATCAGCCTCAACACAGACAGACACGGACTCCAAATGTCCAAAACACGCACACAGCACAAACACAGTGCACAAATCATCACACTAAACTCAGTCCTTCTTTTCCCTCCTTCAGCCACCTCCACTCCTCTCTTGCAAGCGCCGTCTACTGCCACCCGACTCCTGCTCTCTGAATGGAGTGAGGCGGCCCCTTTTATCCCTCCCCGGATGTGGTCCAGGTGCTCCATGATGGTCTTCCAGCAGCACTTCCTAGTGTGGCGGAAGTGCTGCCCTTGCACCAGGAAGCACTCTGGACATACATTGTTCCTGTTCCGGCAGCACTTCCTGGTGTGGCGGAAGTGCTGTTGTCTTTGGCTCAGGAACCACCCAGGTGCCTCCTGCTGGCGGCCTTGGATCCCCACAGGGCTGAGCTTCCCAGCTCTGTATCAGTGGCCCTGATTGAATCCATGGGGGCTGCCTTCTTGCATTCTGGGGAATATATTGCCCCTCTCCCGGTCCTTCCCTGTTCCAGGCGTCCCGGTGGGGCAAGGTCCCTGGTCGTCTGCTACAACATCCATGGAACATGATTTTCCATGAGCCTCTGTATGGCATAGATTAGTAACTATAACAGACACTGTTATAAAAGTGGTCTTAATAATTCACGAGGGCAACTTCAATGTACCTTGGATAAGTGTAAGAAATATTACTTGAGAAGTATAAATAGCACTGTGAGAAAGTCTGTCACTTGACGCTACTCCAGAATCTCCCATTTGACACACGTGCCCAAGGAGCGCTTTGGAGTGTAAGGAGAATTGGTTTGAGAAACTCATTCACTTTCTTTCCTTTTTTAAACTTAGAGAGGAAGAGGACAGCCAGGAGAACCTCTGATATCACTTCCAGAAGAAACAATTGGACCGGAATGATCAGAAATTGGAGTTCATCCTTGGACTGAAGGTGATGGTTTCTTATCCTTATAGGTTTCTTTTGTGAGCTAGAGATGCCACAAAAAAGACCAGACAGTCCGTTTATCAATTACTCTTACATCTAAAAATACCAATAATTAATTCCTTACTGGACTCCCAGCTCTTTATCTGTTTGCCTCTCTGTTTGTATACCACTAACAGCTCAAATGAACTGACATCTGGTAACTGATATATGCAAGGAGGTGAAATACCTGAAGAGTTATGGCCATGCAAAATGGAGAGCAGGTCATCAAGCGAGAGATCTTTCTATATATAAAAGAAAGCCTGACATAATACTCCTCTGAGTAAATTGGTAAAAATGTTGTCCTGTATTGTATTAAAAATATAAATTCATGCAAGGGTTTTGTTAAGTAGGTGGGGTTCCTGTATCCAGCACCCAGGTTTGAAATGCCAGCTCTTGTCATTGTCCCTGTGAAGATGGCTACATAGGTTTTTCTCCAGGTTTTGCTCTGGTTTTTACCTCAGCAATGTGCATGTTGGGTTAATCGGCGCTTCTCAATTCTCTAAGCATGGGTGTACGTGTGAGTGGGCCCTGTAATGGAATGGCATCCCTTCCAGGTTGGTCCCTGCCTTACATCTGATGTGGCCAAGATGAGGGCTCCCACCACCACTGCAACCCTACATTGATTGGATTGACTGTGTTTGAGAATTTTATGATATGTTTTATTAAGAAATACAACCAATCTAACCAGATTGACTGTTTATGTTGTGAAGTGGATGTAATGAGAAGTCAAGCAAAATTACACCTTTTATTGGCTAACTAAAAAGATTACAATATGCATGCTTTTCAGGCAACTCAGGCCCCTTCTTCAGGCTAGATGTGTTGTAATGAAGACAAGCTTTGAAGGGATCTGTTCTTAAAAAGAAGGAGCAACGTGAACTGAGAGGTCAGATTTTGGCTGTCAGAAGCAGGGTGTTCTACCTGATTTGCTCATCTGTTATACACAGGAAGGAAAAACCAGAGCAAGTCTCATGCAGACATGGAGAAAACATGCAAGGTTAATTGGAATACCTAAACTGACTTGGTGTGAAGGACTGTGCCCTGTGGTAGGACTAATGCCTCATCCAGAGATGGTGTAAGCGCCAGGATAGGCTCTGAGCCCCTTGGCACTGAATTGGACAAAGCAGTACATGCAGCAGCAGGAAGATATCTTTGTGAAATAAGAAATTAAGCTTTCATATAGTGACATCATATAAGCAATCGTAAATGCGACTTTATTAGTTATTACTGTCTAGCTGTCTACAGAGCAATTCACATCTGAGCATCAACAATAATGTAAATACTGCAAGAACGCTTGATGGTGACTTTCTGAAGCGAATCCACACTCCCGGCCCTGAATGGTGCTGCAGAGGAAAATGAGCAACGAAATAAAGTGCACACACAGTCTCCTTTTGAAATGGATGTATGTTTTTTTTTTCTTTTTAAAACTATAAGGATACACTGTTTTGAAATATGTGTTCAATCTTAGGATGGAATTCAATACTCAATAACATTTTGGGCTTGAAAAATTTACATATTCAGTAAGTTTTGATGCTTTCTTTCAAAATGGGACTCCAGTACCATTAAACTCTGTGATAAAATGCAAGAGTGGGGTAGGTTTTTATTTTTTTTAATTTTTTATAACATGCTTCACTTTAGAACTCAGTTTCCTGTGGCTAATTAATATATGCCATAATTGTGAACAACTAAATTTGACTTTAAAAATCCCTAACTTATCCTTTAATCTGACAAGCCCACCTCTTGGATACAGAAGAAAAATCAGAGTACCCCAAAGTAATCTCATGGGAACATACACGGTTAACTGGAATGTCTAAACTGACCTGGCGTGAGGGACTGTGCTCTGTGATGGCCCCATCCATGACTGGCACCAGCTTTACACTTGTTGCTGTCAACAGGATAGGCTCTGAACCCGCAACACTGACTTGGACAAAGCAGTTTAGGTAATCGATGTCCTAGAAATTTGATTCTGTTCATCTGGACAAAGTTTTTAAGTGGGAGAAATATTTCGAGACTTATCCAAGTCTCTTCCTCAGTCTCAATTGACTGCAGGTTTCCCCCAACCTTATAAACAGTACCTTTGCTTAATCACAGAGACTAGCACCATTGACAAAGGGCCAGTTGATCAGTGATATGCAAATTGTCCACTGATTAGTAGACGTGTGAACCATTCATAGAGGGTTGAGGAATGGCTGCAGTCACAGCATTGTAAGATGGCGACAGATGTACCCTTAGGCCCCCTCCTCTGTTCAGAGATGGTCGTTCCTTTTTCACGTAAATGGCCTCCTTGATTCCTCTCTCAAACCAGCGCTCCTCCCTGTCCAGGATGTGCACCTCTTCATCTTTAAAGGAGTGACCACTATCCTGTAGATGTAAATAGACTGCGGAGTCCTGGCCTGACGAGGAAGCTCTTCTGTGTTGTGACATGTGCTTAGCCAGTGGCTGCTTGGTTTCCCCGATGTACAATTCCCGGCACTCCTCCTGGCACTTAACTGCGTAAACTATGTTACTCTGTTTGTGCCGTGGGACCTGATCCTTGGGATGGACCAATCTTTGGCGTAGCGTGTTTTGGGGTTTGCAAGCCACTGAGACCTGGTGTTTCGAGAAAATGCGCCTCAGCTGTTCCGATACTCCTGACACATACGGGATCACTAAGGGTTTTCGCTTAGGCAGTGGATGTCCTTCCTCTCTCATGAGTTGCTTGGAGCGTTCTTTAGGTGTCCTCCCTGCTTTGACAAAGGACCAGCTGGGATATCCACATTTACTCAGGGCCTTTTTGACGTGGTGTTCTTCTGCTTCCCTGGCCTCTGAGTCTGTGGGAATGGTGTTAGCTCTGTGTTGTAGAGTCCTAATGACACCTAGTTTGTGCTCTAGTGGATGGTGAGAGTCAAACCTTAGATACTGGTCCGTATGTGTGGGTTTACGGTACACCTCCACTTTCAAATGTCCCCCGTTGACGATGGAAATTTCACAGTCTAAGAAGGCTAGCTTGTTATTTTTCATATCCTCTCTGGTGAACTTGATGTGTTTGTCCACCCCTTGATGTGGTCTGTGAACTGTGGTACCTGTGAAAAAGGAACGACCATCTCTGAACAGAGGAGGGGGCCTAAGGGTACATCTGTCGCCATCTTACAATGCTGTGATTGCAGCCATTCCTCAACCCTCTATGAATGGTTCACACGTCTACTAATCAGTGGACAATTTGCATATCACTGATCAACTGGCCCTTTGTCAATGGTGCTAGTCTCTGTGATTAAGCAAAGGTACTGTTTATAAGGTTAGGGAAACCTGCAGTCAATTGAGACTGAGGAAGAGACTTGGATAAGTCTCGAAATATTTCTCCCACTTAAAAACTTTGTCCAGATGAACAGAATCAAATTTCTAGGATTCCTTACCTGGATTATTGAGCATGCATCGAGACATAGGTAATTGATGGATAAAGTTTGTCACACACGTGCACATGGGAGGCAGCTAAAGGGCCTGAATGAGTGTAATTCCACGCCACACCTGGGGGTGGCGGAGTACACTTACTCTTTATTTCAATTCTCTGCAGACCAGTTATGGGAAATTCCGCCTGGCCCTGATGATGTCACTTCCAGTTCTGGTCCCATTTATGATGTCACTTCCAGACCCGGCCCTGATGACACCACTTTCAGTTCCGGCCCCATTAATGACATCACTTCCTCTGCTTGCCTTTAAAAGCGCCATCTTGACAATCCCAAATCAGTTCTGTGTTGGACTCAAACCTGTACACATCTGTACAACTAATTTATCCATTTGCAGCCATGAATATTATACGGGTGGCTGCCCCAAACCTTTTTTTATGGCTTTTTTATTTTTCTGTTGTTGACAAGTTTTATACACAGAGGGAATTGTTACGGAGTATCTAACAGGCCTTTCATGGAAGAAGAACATTTTCTGTGAGACCAGGTGTAACCCACATCATTTCCATTTGCATTTGTGACAGTCCAACTTTCAAGGGAAGTCAAAGTTAATTTGGGATGGGATGCCTAATTAAAAAAGTCTCTTCATAAAAACAAACTTCAAAAAAACAAAAAAACACATTCAGTGTGCTTGTAACCAGTGATCAGGGGGACCTGAACAAGGAATTGAACAATCAGGTCATGTGTGTATTTAAATAAATAACCAAACAGCTCACTTTGTGAAACCTGAACCACTTACTGTTCTCCAATTATAAAAAAAATAAATGTAAATAATTTTAAACCTAGCACTGTGGTTCAATGTCAAAAGCACTATATAAAACGTTCCTTTTGTTATTGTACTACTTCTAACCAAATAATTGGAGTGCAAATAAAAATGATAATATACTAAACATGTCTGCTCCATCACCATTAACAGCACACGAATCAGAATGCTGGCCAGCAGCTTGCCTGCCTTGTTATGCCGTTCCCATGAACAGGGAGGGTCACTGCTGACACAAATGTCTGCAGAGGATGCTTTGCTTTTATCGTGTAACCTTCGTGCCTTGTTGGCGGGACCCACATTTTATTTCCTGCTGAGAAACATACTCATTTTTATCTTTTATTAATGCTGTTATGCTCTCTTTTTAGCGTGTTTAAATTTTTAAATAACTCTTTAACCGAGTAGGCTAATTTAGATTAATTGGTAGAAGTGACTGATTTAGAATCCCAGAGTTCTCCAAGGACTGCAAGAAAGAAAAAGCCTCCTCGTACTTAAGCAAAAGACTGCTTTTAATTCTGTGTGGCCTTGTTCAGTAGGTCATTATGTGGCTCCTACATTCGAAGGGAATCCATCTAGACTCAGTTGATCTTTCTACCTATTTACACATGGGAATGTACATTTTTAAAAGTATTTATATCCCTGCAGCCTTTTAATTTAAGTGGGCACATCTACGTATGAGGGAGGAAAATTAGGTTTCCTAGACAAAAGCATTCTGAACATAACAACTCCATATTAAGAGAGGGGGAATGGAGCCGAGAGATACTTACCACTGTGCCATCATACTGTATATTTTTAGATCTACACATCTATCTATCTGTCTTTGAAAAGGTTTAATCTTATTAGTGGTGATATAGGGTCCCAGCATATCCCAGCAGCATCGGGTACGTTAGGAACCAACTCCGGGTGGGACAACAGTTCATCACTGACATATTTTAATATGGTGTACATATCGTTTACAAGAGCACAAGCTATCTGTCTATCCATGCACCACTTTCTTTCACCTTTTTGTATTTCTACTCATTCATGCTATCATGCTGATTGTTCATCCTTTCATGCCACCTTTTAACAGCACAGTACACTTTCCTTTACTTTTTTATCAATATTTTTCATTTCTGAAATTCTCATATCTAGAATATGATTGTAAATTATAAAGACATCTTACCAAGCTTTTAGCAACTGAGTTTAATTGAAAATATTCTATGAAATCCTTAGTTTATATAGTACCTTCAATGCCAGTTCTCATCAAAAGGCGTTGTATAAATGGCCAAGAACAGACCACAAAGTCAAGTGAATAGCAAGGAAATACTGAGGTCCCGGGAGGACCACGTGAATGGTTATGAAACACTGAAGTGAATATAACAGCTTAGCAGAGTCAGCATCAGAACAGTAGGTCCAGCAAGGCTCACACATTTGTACATACATAATCTGCTTGTAGAAATATGTAAGTGGGTTTTATGTATAGAGCACCTTTCCTATACCCAAAGCTTTTTATAAGTGCAGATCTTTAATCTTTATATATAATATGCTATCGTGGCTGTTCGTTTGTCTGTCCAGGATTTTAAATCACCCGTAGCTCACAAACCGTTTGACCTATTGACCTGAAATTTGGTACACGTATACTACGTGACGTCTACTATCTTGTTTCGGGGTGATGATTGACCTCCAAGGTTATTCTTCTTTTTATTGTTATTTTAGTTAATTGTAGAATCAACTCTCGCCAGCGGCCAGCAGGGCGGCCGTGTGGCACATGCGTATAGGCGCCATTCTCATCCCTACCACCTTCGCCATCACTTCCCCTACCTCTTCATATCTTAAATCATTCTTGAGGCAGATTGAAGACTTAAGTGCCAGCTTAAGTAATAAATTAAAGAAAACAAACTAAGTAATTGCAACACAAACACTGACTTAATCAGTTTTAAAGAAAAAGATGCCGACGAAAGAAGAGAAGAAGTGAGCCACTAGGGTGGAGAAAAGAAGAGCTGCTCAGGAAGCAGCAAGCACATCAACCTCTGAGCAACAAATGCTAAACATACAGAGAAAGAGGATGAAAACTAGGAATGCTCATGTCAAGTTTATTCGTGCAGTGCGCCATTACTGGTATCTGATAATAGCAGACCTTGGGCCAAAACATGTGCTGGGGAACCTTGAGACCCACATTTAATCCGAAGGAAATGTAGGAAATGGCCCAAAATAAATAGCATGCAAGTGTGCTAAAATAAGAAAAGAACCCTGTGCTCCTGAGCATTCCATCTTCGTCGCTGGTAGTCAACAAACTGACTTCCTCCTTCGTGTCCCAGTTGGTTTTGTAGAGCTGATTCCTGGAAGGGACAGGCCCTAATGTCATGGACCAGGAAGTGACATCATTCGCCTTCTGTTTGAGGTTCCCCTCAACTGCAAATGGAAAAATTGTGTTAACAAGAACGCCCCATCTCGGCCAGGGGTGGTAGTACTTACCCGTGTTGCCTCCTAGTCACATGTGCCTGACAATTACTAATTTTTAAGTGTTTAATGGCTTTTTGTATATAAAAAGCACTCCAAAAACAGATAGTATTAATACAACAAAACACTCTAAAAACCTACACATAACAATTTTAAAAACGAGAAGCGACCAAGCTCATCCATTAAGCTGTCCAAATATCTCAGCCAGACACTTTTAAACCTTTTAAAACATTTTGTACTGCCTTCTACCAATCATTCATCCATCCACCTGTCCACCCTTTCTATGAGACAGTATGAACATACGAGAGGAGATCATTCAATCCATCAAGTTAATTTGTTTGGCCCAATCCAGATGCTTCTTAAAAGGTTGTCAAGGTCAACTCCGTGTCTTGGTATTCCCACAACTTTTTGAGTTAAAAAGTGCTTCCTGGATTGAGTCCTAAATGCTCTTCCCCTTAATTTCCACTGATGTCCAAGAGTACATGATCTGCAGTTTGCAATAACAGCAATTTATTTCTTTTATAGTTCAAAATCCCACAAGGAATTCTACAATGGGCTTTAACAGCAACTGTTTTTTGACAGCCCCCCAGCCTTGACTCCCTAAGAAGATAAGAAAAAAACTCCCCCAAAAAAAGACCCACGTAGGGAAAAAATGGAAGAAATCTTAGGAAAGGTAATTCAGAGAGAGCCCCCCTTCCAGATAGGTTGGATGTGCAATGGGTGTCAAAAAATGGGGTAAATACAATACACAAAACAGAATACAAGTAATCCCCTTCACAGGGATAGATGGCCAATCAAACATTGCAGCCTCAGAAATACAATACAATAGTTCAAACTACAAGGCAAAATGCAAGAATAGATTATAACACTTGCTAAATGCACAACCATCACATAAGGAGGATGTTTAGAAGAAAGAATTCTGCTGGATCTACTTTATCGATGTCTTTGTGAATTGTAAGGCCCTGGATTAGGTCCCCACTCAGTCTGCTCTGCTTCAGACAAAATGGGTTTTAGTCCCTGAACATGTCACTGTACGACGTGTCCTTAAGTCCCATGATGCACCTGGTTGCTTTCCTCTGCACAGCTTCAAGTGCTGCTATGTCTGTCTTCTACCATGGTGACCAGAACTGCACACAGAACTCCAGATGCGTTGACACTGGTGCATTACATAATCTGAGCATAGTGACCCTTGATTTATATTTAACAATTCGTTTGATATAACCTAATATTTTATTTGCCTTTTTTATCACTTCTGCATGTTACATTGACAGTGAAAACATGCCAACATATACCCTTAAATCCTTTTCAGAGGTTGCTTTCTGTAGGACAGTATCTGCCATCTTGCACTTATAATTGATGTTCCTCTTCCCACATGTAGCACTCTGCACTTTTTGACCCTGGCCTGCTGGAGATTAACCTGGCAGCATCAGGAACAATGCAAGAACTATCTCTGAACAGGCCACCAGCCCATCACTGGGCTAGATCACAAATACTCCCACACTATTTATAAATCAACAATTAATTGAATCTGCACTTGTTTGGGAACTTTGGAGAACACTAGAATAGTGAAATGTAAATCTATACAAACATGGAGAGCACATGCAAACATACAACAAGCAAGTGCGTTTGCAGGCTCTGCAATGTGCTGGCACCCTCTCAACACACCAATGGCTTCTGGGAAAACTTTAACCTCCCCATGATCTTTTATTAGATTAAGCAAGATTGAAAATGTTATTGTAGTAACACTTTAGATTAGGTACACATTAGCAGTTATGAACAGTCTGTATGCTATAAGACATATTGTAAGCCTTAACATCATATTAATAATGGAAACTAAAAGTAATATATTTTTAAAAATGTATTATTATTGATGATTCATTACTATTGATAGCAAAGTTAAAAATGTTTATAGACTATTAGTAGCTGATTTTTAATAGATACCTAGAGTAAATTGTAACATTACACATCCACCCACCCATCCATCCGTTTTCTGAACATGCTTATCCTGGGCAGATTTCTAATTTGAAATAGGCTGTGGCTCTACATGTTCCTGAATTACTTTGAGAATGTTCTTTTATTTATTTATTTATTTAATAAGGGCACCTTACTGGAACAGATGTGGCATCTTCTAGCTACAAGGACCTGGGCTCAGCTTCCGAGTTAGCGCTTTCTCTAGATATCTAATATGATGTTTTCACAAGGTACTCCAGTTTCCTCCCGCTTCCCCATGGCATACGTGTTAAAGTAAACTGTCTCATCCTTTGTGCTCAGTACATCTTAAGCTACATCACAAGTTAAAAAATGAATCGATAGATTTAGTTAAGGTGACACGGGGTGCAGCAGGCAGTGTCCCCACTTCATGGTCTCGATTTTGATTTGAGGTTCTTTCTGTGTTGAATATGTATGCTCTCCTTGTATCCTTGTGCATTTATTCAATGGGCTGTAGGGTTAATTGGTAGAAGTGAATGTGTGTGCATGTGAGTGTGTTCTCTGAGTCCCACTAACTGCTCTCATAATAAGCTCCAGAAACATGTACCACCCTGACCGCAAAGAAACCAGCTGTGTTTCTTTGAACATTGTCCTGCTTTTGTTCAGAGAGCCAGCACACATTACAGAAAGTCAATATGTCTAACCTTAGAGACATACAGCACAACGAATTGCAGAAATTGCATTTTTTCCTTTTCAAAATCCAGTTAGTTTAATACAAGCTTATGGAGAGAACAAGCTCTGCCTTGGCCCAGTTTAGAATAATGATTACATTTAGCCATCACATCTACAGAAGGTGGAGAGAAAGCCATTGTACCCACAAAAGATCTAATGTGTAACAGAGAGAGGCAGCAAGCAAATTGTCCCCAGAGGGTGACCAAGCTGGAGCTGTGAAGCAACAGCACTACCCACTGGGCCAGCAACACTTCCAAGCTGTAAGAATAAACTCAGTATCCATTATTTTATTGTCCTTCCTCCACTTTGTGTGCCATTTGGTATCTAAAATGCTCCTCCTTATATCATGAAGGCAGTAGCTACTGCTGGGTGTCATCCCCATCTACCAGGACAGACACAGTGTTATACTGAGAATGTCTTCAACCAGAAAATAGATGTGCCTCAATTAATCAATCCAGCCTGGTCATTAGCTCCGAGACCAGCAAATCTCCCCTTAATGACTCCTTTCACTGTCACTCGAAGAATCGTCCATTTCTTTCCCACATTTCTCACCAATGTGATGAAGGTGGTGGTGGGGGGGTGGGGGAGAGGGGCTTTGGCTGGCTTGTGGGTTCACTAAATTGATCCAACAGCTCTAGATTTTTTTCTTCTTTTTTTTTCAGCAATATGTCAGTAGGACTTATTATTAATTGGGAAAGCTAATTCTGTGTACGCATGGCCCTGAGTCAGGATTTTCAAGGTTTTGATGTAATATTTCACTTTGCTTTAAGGCTTTAGCTCATTTAATATCACTAGAAGGTAACATTCCAATCCGGACTGATAATATTTGATGACTTTTTTGTCTAAATCCTTGGGATTTTCTGCACAATGCTGTATACTTTTACAGTGAAATGGTAAGCCATTGATTTTAGTGATATTTAACACTACAGTAAAATATCTCTGCATCGATTCACTCATCTTGACTTCCCCGTAAGATGACTGGAAAATCCAAATGTACACAAGCACATTTTAAAACACGTCAAGCTGCCAGGTATTTGTTTTGTATTCTGAAATGGTTTTTATTATTATTATTATTATTATTCAGTATTAATATTTCAAGACCATGTGTCTTCTTCTTTGAGTTTCCAATTTTAGTGCCATACCCTGTGTGCCAAAACAGCAAGAAAACAATAGCAGACTCAGTGGCTAAACTCTGAATATTTTCAATTGTGCGTCTTCTGTCTCCGTTTGAGCCGCCACAAAGCTCTTATTTAACAGGGTCCTCAACGTAGGCTACAATGCAGGTCTGTTTTGCTAATAGCAAGTGGGATTGCACTCTAATTTCTGCAGTAAAAACACAAGAGATATCCTTTATCATGGCCACTACTGCCATTAAATGTAGATTTACGTGCAAGTGATTGAATGCTACTTTAGGGTGTGCGGGAAGGCAATAGAAGATTTTAACATTCTTTTCCTTCCTACATTATATATTTTGTTTTGGTTTTCGATTTTCTTTCCAGCTTCTTTCCTTGAATGACCACACAGAAAGACTGAGAACTGCTCCTAATGGTGGTAAAATTAACTGGACTGTGATGGTTTGATAGATAACACTATGTGAATTAGTACTGTGTAAATTAATTCTTAACAAAACTCTATCAAGTCTGGTTAATGCAAGTCACTGAGTATATGGCAGGAAAATAGTCTTGGATGGCGTGCCAATCCACTGCAAAGCCCATTCACACACACACATGCCCGCACTAGACCCCTTTGTAGTGGTCAATTAACCTAAAGAGCAGGTCTTTAAGGATGTGGGAGTAAAACCAGTCATGAAGTCAGGCACAATCTCTACAGGGACGTCAACCTACTGACGGATTCAGACCAATGATTCTGCAGTGACAACCACTGCACCACCATACCACTCACAAAGTCTATTCACGCTACCAAAAGGAACTGAACAATGAAATCAAACATGAAACTGTCCTCATTCTGCAGTGGCTGTGGTTCAGTCTGGGAATTCAGTCTGTGGTGTTTCTTGGCAGTCATAAATCATTGATCTTCGGGTTACATAGAAGTTTTCACATCATGGAAGGCAAAAGGAGAACTGCAAATAGGACAGCTTCTAAGTTGCAAGTGGCACTCTTTATGTGAGTGTCATCAGGCTGCCCACTTACTTAGACTTGGACTTAGTTCCTCCAGTATCACTCAGTGCATTGGGTGGCAAGCATTTGCCACCAAAATTGATCGCTATGACTGCAGTGACCCACAATGCTGCTAAACTATTTACAGGAGAAGACCCAACACAATAGAAAAATTAAACCTATTGGTAAGAAGCCCAGGATTCTGAAGGAGCTGGTGATAGGTGATAGTGAAGATGCAGAGCCAAACCTGGTAGGAACTGAAGCAAAAACAAGAAGAAAACCAACCCAATGGATGTGAGCAACACTAGATGACCACCATAAGGAACAGTCCTTGAATGATTCTGCACTTATGGGGTGTATAGTTGAGGGGGATGAGATAAAGTGTAGGAGTCAGGTAGAGAACTTTGTTTCTTGGTGCAAAGAGAACTGTCTGCATCTTCACATCTGCAAAACCAAAAAACTGGTTATTGACTTTCACCGCATCAGGCAGCCTCAACGTCTGGTTACTATTTAGGGAGTTGATGTAGAGGTGGTGCACTACTACAAACACTTAGGTGGTCCACACCAATGATAAGATGGATTGGTCTCATAACACAGAGAAGCTACATAAGAAAGGGAAGAACAGTCTCTTTTTTCTTAGAAGACTGTATTCCATTAATGTAGGTAGTGTCCACATCTTCTATAACTCTGTGATGGCCAGTGTGATTTTCTACTCTATAGCATGCTGTGCTAGTAACAACACTTCAAGAGAGACTCACCGAATGAACAAGCTAATTTAAAGGGCAGGCTCAGTTATGGGACACACTTGGGACACACTTTGGACCCCCTGGAGGACATAGCAAAGAAGAGAATTAAAACAAAACCGAGTGTAATTATGAACAATGCTGCACATCCTCTCTCTGACACACTAACACTGAGGACTTTCAGCCAACAAAATTATTCAGCAGAAGAGTGTCAAGAAACATCACTGGGTCTCCTTGATTCCAACAGCAATACGCCTGCATGATACCTCACTGGGTGTTCTGGTGTGCAAAATCTGCAATTTTGTATCTATATTTTCATTATATTTTGCTCATGGCAGACAAGATGAATATAATACAGGACACTTGTATAGGCAGTTTTAACATCAAAGCATCCCGTTTTCCTCAATTGTACAAGTATCAATCACAGTAGCACCTGTTTAATTGAAGCAGAAATCCAGGATATGCTTCAAGCAGTGGGACTACGAATTACTAAATTGGTTTACAGCCTGGGAAAAGAAGACATGCCAATATTTCAAGATGTATCTGATTATTTTACAACCTGTGAACAGAAGATGTTGTGGGACTAGTAATTGCCAAACCAGTTTACAGCTTGGGACAGGAGAATTCTGAAAACATTAAAAACTATTGTTTTGGAAACAGACGTTCTTAAACCGAAAGAGATTGAGCAAATTCATCCATCATACTGACAGCCAGCCAATCAGGTGTATGTAACAATCACGTGTTGCTGAACTCCTCCACTCTTGCTCTTTAATAAATACCATATTGTTTTTAACTTCGTATACTTTGTCTTCATATATAGAGTGGTTGAAGTAATAAGGCAAATTTCTTAGAGCAGCTGGAGTAGTGAGGAGGTGTCATATGGTCCAAGCTGCAAGGTTTATCGAGCCGAGGACATAGAACTCTGTCCAATAATGAACGGTGTGTTAAAGTAAGCATTCACTGGTTGGTAAATGGCCTATAGCCAGGGATGTTGAGCCTTTGTATGTTTGAATATATTCTTGGAGACCAAAGGTAAAATATATATATATAAAAGACATTGCACGTTGTTCGTGCCTATGATAAGTAGGTCTCTTGGACTACCAGGGAAAGCGGACTGTGCATGTGTTATTCATACAGTACTTGTGTGGGTTAAAGTGCTAGAGAATAACGTGGTGTGTTTACATCTTTCATATGGTACTTTTGTGGTCAGGGTCTGTGTGTGTATGTGTATATCTGTATATGTGTGTGTGTAAGACACTAGGGATCGCTAATGCCCCTTTAAACCAACAGACAGACACTCTGGACACAGGTTAAAAGCAACAAGAAGATCTTTTAATTCTTTTCTTTCTGTAATAGTGCCCTCAAGCACCTCCGCCACAATAAGCAGGCAATTTACCAATAATAATAATAATAAACACAAATCTCTCCTCCCCACGTCCCAGCAAGTTCTGTCCTACTCCTCCCAACTCCGGCTCGCTTGCTGGGTTCACAGCAGTCCTTTATATAGTCCTTGACCTGAAAGTGCTTCTGTCCTTCTGTCCACGTGACTTACTAGCACTTTCGGGTCAGATAGAGAACTGGCTTTTTCTTTAGCCCGGAAGTACTTCGAAGCTTCCGTTCCCGAGACTTAGTACTTGTGAGTACTATGCATGAGGCATGGCTCCTCCGGTCCTTTCAAAACTTCTCCTGGTGGCAATCCACAGTACTCAACAGGGCTGAGAAACCGAACTCCAAGTCCCAGGATGCCCTGCAGAAATCTGGGGCACCGCTACACTCCAGGGGAGCTGCCATCTATACTTTTGTGCAGTGTCCAAAAGTAGCTGCCTCCCCCCATCCTTCCATCCTCAGGGTATCCCAGCCAGGTTGAGTTTAACATGTGTTAATCTTAAGGTGTAACAGTAGACCAACCCGGTAACGAACCTGATGAGTACACTTACCCTTAAAGAAAATAGGTAAAGGATAAGTAGAAGGAAATACCGCAATAATACACTGGGACGGGGAATGCCAAGTCAAGCCAAGTTTTCTTTCTTTTTAAATTTTTTTTACTTTTTCGTCATTCTGGCGGGTGTTCAGACTATAGTGTGTGCATCTATCTATCTAAAGTAAAAAAAATACAAGGAAACACTCAGACATCAAGTCTTCAAAGAAAGCTGATTCATGCATTTCTTATGAAACACAGCATCCATTTTTGTGCTCGTGTTAGAAATGAAAACGTCAATCACCCTGTGCAATGTATGTCACCGTGTCACTATTTTCATGTTAGCCATGTCACATGGCATGTCAAAGTTCAATTACGTGATGGGTGTTGCCCAAACCACTAATTCATTGGTCGTCTATGACTTTCTGTTGTGCCTGGAGTGGATGACCTGTGCTTGTGATGAAAACAATCGCTCAGCCTGTTCAGTGTGTTTCGCTCACAGTCGATGTCGCACTGGTTCTTTTCCTGTCAGATATGCCACGTGACTGCACTGCTGTTCTTTTACACACACAGCAAGTGGCTGTGCTGCCGCTTGCCATGAAAGCGACACAAAGTCCAGTTATGCGGCCAAGGCACCTCCAATTCTTGGTTTGCATTACGTGTATCGCATCATAAACTCTTGATCAAGACCAAGATCAAGATTCAAGGCCCAGTGGTTCATAGAGTTTTGCCATGACTGACAAACAAGCAATGCCTAGAATTTTATATACAGTGCATAGATTCAAAAAATTAAAATACTTCAAAGGGGTAACACCAGAAAGGCCACTAAGCAATGAAAAGTCAAAACAGGGATCAAGTGTTACTTTCAGTGCACCACATCTCCTTTTAAAGGGACAATCATGTCAGAAAAAGAGCTTTGCATAAAATCACAAGTAGCCTGGTTGTCATAAACGGGACAGCCTAGGTGAAATGAGAGTAGAGATGAAATTTGGAAAAATTCCACAGCATGACATAGTTATATATTTCCTTTTTAATTCCTGTTTTACTTGGAGAAGAATTTTGAGTTAGAATTTCAGTGGTAGTGAACTTGGACCTCGATCCTGAATAACACAATCTACTCTTGATGACTGAGAAGGAAAATGTTCTCTCCCCTCATGAAGATGAATGTATCTAGGGCTCCAGCTTTTGAGGAGGTGGTTACAGAAGCAATATTTATATTTACGGTACATTCCATTTACATTAATTTGGTTTGTTTATGACTTAAAAATTGCAATGATTTACATGTTTTTACAGTTTGGGTACTGGCAGGTGATGTGGCCAGCACAGCATCACACAGTGAATCAGCAGTTGGGAATAAACCTGCAGTCTAGTGATTAAAAAATTCTTTACAAAGAGGCAGGTAGACTTCTAAATCTGTTTAAAACTCTTGATCAGTCTATCATAGTGATGAACGGCAATGAACTTTGCATTTATTTTTATGTGATAATAGATCAATTGATCAATCAACATTACTTATGGGAATTTCATCTGCACATAAAAGGCAGCTTATCAAGAAATAAACCATAATACTCATAGACGTGTAGAAATGGCACAGTATTACTTTCAAATCCACTTGTACAGTATGTATCTGTACAAAAATTGCCCAGTGAACAGGAAAGAGTGGCAAAGTGAGAGAAAGGGGATCATGCGCTCTGATGTACACCATCAAGGCAGTGAGAGAAAGATCTGCCACATGACACCAGGAAGTCAATATATACCTGCAACTAAACCAAAATGCTAAGTAGGAATCAAAGTCAAAAACTATACAGAAGATCAGAAGCCAAGAATTCTATGAAAGGGGTTTTAAAACAATAAGTTTGTTGAGTTGAGTATTCATAATCTTAGTCTGATTTTGGCCTTTGTACCATCACATGAATGATGATTTCCATCAAGGCCACAATCCAATAAACGACTGTCACATCTAGACAACAAACCCACAAAATGGCAGCAAGACACTAAATTTATTTTAGAAATATCCACACTCTTAAAAATCTCATGTTGGCCGTTATACCATCGCATGAAAGATGAGTTGCTGTGCAAATTTTATAGCCATTCTTCTAGCGACTCACCATCGCATCTAGACAATGAGCAAGACACTAAATTTCCTTTAGAAATATCCATAATCTTGGATGTCACACTCATTCCAACCTCAGCCTTTACACTGTTGCATGAGTGATGAGTTGTTTCACGACTTCTACGGTTACGCCCATATCAACGTCGTCTAGATGTGAACTGGAAAAATGGTTGCAAGATAATAATTTAATTTAGGAATATCCACACTCTTGGATGTTGCACGTAATCTCATGTAGGCCGTTGCACTGTTGCATGAACGATGTGTAATTGTGCAACTTTCATGGCCATGCTCATGTCTGAATGTGACGTCTAGACAATAAACCAACAAAATGGCTGCATTTTAATAAAAAAAATAGAAAACAAAAAATGACTTTGTAAAATGCCAAAGTTAGAAACAACAGAAGAATATATTTCAATTCTCTGTGCATCAAAACTTCCAAAACCACCTTCACTAACTCAAAGAATAACATTCTTTTAAAGTGCACAAATCATAACAAGGAGGCGGTTTGCTCTTCATGCGCAGTGAATGTCCCTGAAGGTCTAGTGGTGTTATCATTCAGACCTAAAGGCTTAAAAGGCTGCAAATGCTTAAACACTCAAAAAAGGACTACAAATGCTCAAAAGTCAGAAAAGGCAATAGGGAACTAACAAAATTCTTGGTCCAAATAAACAAAACCTTTATATTTCAATTCAGTTCTGCAAGCAGGTCCTCTAACTTGCAGGGAAAATTCTGGGGTTGATGGCTGGATTGGCACTTCAGCCACTGTACAAAATCTCCCGCTGCTATACTCCATTTGAACTAGTGTGATGCTGATGTGTCACCTGTTGCACGGCTGCGCTTGGGCCCTAATTTAGGATCCTAAGGTGGGTCGTCATGTAGTGGGTGCTGTATCAGTGAATGGTCCCAACCTCTCCTCCTCTTTATATTTCAATTTAAAAAAAAAATCTAATGAAGCAAATACATTTAAAAGAACTCAAGATAATTAAAATTTTAAAAAATCCAAATAAACAATCTTAAGTAAAAAATATTCAAAAGAAAGCCTAAATACAAAAGAAAAGAACAAAAGAGAAAAGACAAATCAAAATAAGAAGCGAAGAGTCAATTTGAAAACAACAAAAGATTCAAATGAAATTGTTTAACGAGACCAACAAACTTGAAGAGGTAACAGAAGGAAAGTACAAAAGGGCACCAATAAGCACGGCTGAGCTGGTTAATGCCACAACAAGAAACTGTGGCAACCAGGTGGTTTAAATGGTGGCTCTTCAGGTATGAGCTACGGAACTGCCAGCTAAGGAGGAGAAGGTTATTGTTATGTCTGAGCCAGGGTTCCTACCTTAGCTTATATTTGAGTTTCCTTTGTATGTTTTTTTTTGTTCACTTTTGATTGTGATTTTGATATTTATGTTAATATTGTAATTGTGTATTCTGTATCAGTTTTATTTTATTCATTTATTGTTTTGTTTCTTTATCAGTAATCTTGTTCTTCTTTGTTCGTTGTATTTTATAAGTGGATCCTCATGAGGGGAGGCCACAAATACCACAAGGAACCGACTTAAAACTTTTAAAGGTAAGGTGGGAGAACAAGTTCCTTGCAGTTCATTGCATGTTCTTTGGCAGAGTGTTGGATCTTCTCTTTGAGTATTGCATTGTATCTTTGACTCTTCTAGTTTCATTGACTCTTTTTGTCTCGATTTAAGTTTTCCATTTAGGATTTTGTTTCAGGACTCATTTGCTTTTGGATTGCCTTGTGGGCACATTCTTTTCCCTTTTTTTTTGCTCTTTTAAGCATTTTCTGTTTTTTCTAAATAAACTTTCTTGTATAAAGAATCTTGTTTTGAATCTATTTCATATCCAGAGTTCTTTATAGTTTTCTCTTCATAGTAGATTTTTTCTGTATTTTTGGACAATTGTAAGACTTTGCAAGCTCTCATTTATCTGTGGCTTAGTAGGCCGGAGCCTCCCAGTTTCCCAGGGTCAGGCTCCCCTAGGGCTGAGACTTACTTTTGGGTTTGCCTTTTTTGGTTTCTGGCCTGTGTTTTTGGCACAATTTTGAAGGTCTCACACCTTTACTGTTCTTGAGGGCACGGAGTCATCACAGTCCTGATCTTCAAAATGATTTGGTGCATCATTTTTTACTTCTAACAAATAATGTTTTTATATTGTTTCCTAGATAGTGTAATCCCGTAGTTATTTTGGATTCATGGTATTATCAAAAGTTCTGTTATTGGAAACCGGATTTCGCAGAGAGAGTAGCTTGTGATGTAATTCTTCCTGCATCTATTTGAGATGACAACTGTAAGATTTTGGACAAAACCTCTAAAATCCTTGCACAATTGTACAGTGAGGGTATGTTGCAATAGTTATTATACAACATTAATTTTGGATTATATATTTGGCTTTGACATTTGGTAATTCTGCCATTGTGACTTCAGCTGGTAATTCAAACTGTTCTTTTAAATTTTGTCTTTCAGTGCTCCATTTCCTGGTCAAATAATTCTTATAAATCAGTCCTGTGGTTTTCTACCTTCTCACAAGAAAAATGGACAGAGGTAAAACCACAAACACTGCAAAAACATAAGCAGAGGAGAAAATGATCAAACTTATACAAAATTTAAAAAATGACAAAACTAAGAAATAATCATAACAGCGACAAAACACTCAGGAGGGCATTTTTCCCTAAAACAAGCATTGATTTTTTTTGTCTTTTTTGGCAAATGGCATCTGAGAGAGAAAAATAATCTCATTTTAAACACGTGAATGCGAGCTCTTCCTGTTTTTCCTACTTATGCCGCCTACTTTGTAAACTTAAATGTGGCCGTGCCCAGTAATCAGCTGCGCTGTGTACAGTGGGTCTTTATGTAGTACGACTCCTGTGTAATTTCACATGGTACTGTACAAAGTCATCAAGAACAGCAAGAGAATCTGAAACCAGCATAGACTTTCTGTGAACACTTTCAAATATCAGCTCACTGTGGAGTATCTGTTAGTAAATAGTAGTATCTTTTACTATCTAAGTAGTATCTTTTACTAACATGCTGGAATTCTATCAGGAGGCAACAAAAGGATACGATCAAAGTGGAGCAGATGATATTATTTATCTGGACTTTCAGAAAGCATTTGATAAGGTGCCACATGAGAGGTTGGGCATCAAACTAAAAGAAATGGGAGTTCAGGGTGATGTTTTTAGATGGGTGCAGAATTGGCTCAGACATGGGAAGCAGAGGGTGATGGTACGAGGAACCAAATCAGAATTGGCTGATGTTAAGAGTCGTGTTCCACAGGGGTCATTTTTAATATATATAAATGATTTATATAGGAATACAAATAACAAGCAACGTGGCACGGTGGCGCAGTGGGTAGTGCTGTGTGAAGTTTGCATGTTCTCCCTGTGTCTGCGTGGGTTTCCTCCGGGTACTCCGGTTTCCTCCCACTTTCCAAAGACATGCAGGTTAGGTGCATTGGTGATTCTAAATTGTCCCTAGTGTGTGCTTGGTGTGTGGTGTTTGTGTGCCCTGTGGTGGGCTGGCGCCCTGCCCGGGGCTTGTTTCCTGCCTTGCGCCCTGTGTGGCTGGGATTGATTCCAGCAAACCCCCGTGACCCTGTAGTTAGGATATAGCGGGTTGGATAATGGATGGATGAAAGTAACAAGCTGGTTAAGTTTGTAGATGACACCAAGATAGGTGGATTAGCAGATAATTTGGAATCCGTTATATCATTACAGAAGGACTTGGATAACATACAGGCTTGGGAAGATTTGTGGCAGATGAAAATTAATGTCAATAAATGTATTGTATTACACATAGGAAGCAAAAATGTTAGGTTTGAATACACAATGGGAGTTCTGAAAATCAAGAGTACACCTTATGAGAAGGATTTAGGAGTCATAGTGGACTCTAAGCTATCGACTTCCAGACAGTGTTCAGGAGCCATTAAGAAGGTTAACAGAATGTCAGGTTATATAGCACCTTGGTGTGTGGAGTACAAGTCCAAGGAGGTTCTGCTCAAGCTTTATAACACACTGGTGATGTCTCATCTGGTGTACTGTGTGCAGTGTTGGTCTCCAGGCTACAAAAAGGACATAGCAGCAATATCCTGAGAAGAGTGACTAGGCAATTATGAGGGAAGATTAAAAGAGCTGAGCCTTTACAGTTTAAGCAAAAGAAGATTCAGAAGTGACATGATTGAAGTGTTTAAAATTATGCAGGGAATTAGTACAGAGGTTCAAGACTGTTATTTTAAAATGAGTTCATCAAGAACACAGGAACACAGTTGGAAACTTGTTAAGGGTAAATTTCGCACAAACATTAGCAAGTTTTTCTTTACACAAAGAATGATAGACACTTGGAATAAGCTGCCAAGTAGTGTGGTAGACAGTAAGACTTTAGGGACTTTCAAAACTCGACTTGATGTTTCTTTGGAAGAAATAAGTGGATAGGACTGGCAAGCTTTGTTGGGCTGAATGGCCTGTTCTCGTCTAGAGTGTTCTAATTTTCTCACTGACTAAATGATGTCTTACAGGACACACTTACTGTAAAGTGATCACTAGTGTCTTGTAAGTCTTAATAAGACCAAACAGTGTTAACAGTTTTATTGCATAGCCATGTCAACCTATTTGGTACAGTAAACCCATTCTTAACTGTTGCCTATTTTCTTAATCTGATCAGTACATTGGGGTTATTTTGTGCATTATTAAAATTTATTTCAAAACACTAATGATATTAAAATGGCCATTGACAGCTTATAGCAAAGACAAGGGTAAAACAAGAACTGCTGAAAAGGATTTGCAACAGAGCACTGATTACATGTTGCCAGGATGATGCATGAATCAGATTCGCTTAAAGAAATAGTGCTGTGTCAAACTGAAGTGTTTAGCCTCATCATCCAAATGCCGCTGATACTGTATCATAAGGACGTTGTCTGTACGGTTTTGATAATCTTGATGTATCAGCTTCATCTGTCATAATGAGCTAACGTTCTGTATATAAACACCCATAAGGCACAGGGCTTTGAAAGGCTTGAAATCTGGGCCTTTGCTGTTTAGCAAGAGCAGCCGTTCTGGCAGACATGTCGACTGTATTTGCTTACATTAGGCTTTGTGGGGCTTTTCAAACGGCATCTGATTTAAAGGGACAGCAAATGCCTAGCATTCAAATTGTCTGCACTCTTGGCATGTGCTGTAATATCATTTGACAAAATAAGAGGGCTGTTCTTTATGTGCTCCCATTCAGATGTTCCTGTCATGTTGAGACACAATCTTGGAATGAAGACCCCTAAATCACAGGCAACTTAGAAATGGAGAAAATGATATCCAGAGCATTTGGGGCTGACTTTAACATGGAATCAGCTGAAGAGAAATGATAGCTTTGAATTATTTCATTAACATACCTGTAGATAGGCAAAGCACAATTAAATGAAGCGACATCTTTATTTCAAATAAAGTAGCCATTTGAATAAAGTTTGAACTAATGGTTAATGCTTTCGTGTGTAACTTTTCCCTAAACGTTTCCCTGTGTCACTCTCTCAGTCATGTTTGTCATGGCTATGAACTCAACAAAAAGTTTGGTAAATGAGTGACTGAAATTATCCATAATATAATATAATAATATAATATAATAATTTATCCATCCTTATGCACAGGAGCTTGTAGAATTTCCAATATCACTCCATGACTGCTGAAAGCTTTCTAAGCTCAAGTCTGAAACGTCCTGAACTGGAGAATCCTCACCACTGGCCTTCATCTTCCAATAGCCGAACCTGCCAAAGCTGTCCACTGTGAGAATGAAGAAAACTTTCTAAACACCCCTTAGTCTGTGGGTGGAAGGAGTACGAGAAAATAAAAAACAACAAACTCGCTGTTTTCTTAACACATCCCAAAGGCATACAGGCTCAGTTTATTGGTGATCTAAATAACATTCATATAAAACAGCATAAAGAGATGAGGAGAACGTGTGAACTTCACACAGACTGGGTGACACTTTGAGCCTAGGGCTCTGATACTGTGAGTTGCAAACACAACATAATAGCATTTTCATCTTAATGGAGGCCGTACAAATAATGGCCAACAGTGGGTGTTATGATCTGGTTTATTTTGATTTTTTTTCCATGTTTGGTGTTTTAGAATATTTTGTTTTTATTAAATTTGACTGTTGTTATTCATTGTATCCCATTTCAGTTTTGTTTATTTTCTGGTTTTGAATTCAGATTTAACATTTTTACTTTCAGTTTTGTTATCATCTTATTGATTACTTTTTTGTGCTGCCATTTTGTTTTTTATTTGGCTGCTGTTATTTTGTATTTCTTTGTTTATCATCGCCAAGGAGGTTGCTACTCCATGAGGACAGGAAGTCATAAAACTTGATACCATCAAGTAATCCGTATAAAGGTCTGCATTACGCACTCCAGGATTATCCATGGTTCTGGATACAAACAAAAATCTCTAGTAGTTTTATTGTGTTTTTTAAAGTGATTTTAGGGTAATGATTCTTCTGTGTTTGCTTATTCTGATTTAGGATTACATATTGGGTTCATTTGTTTGGTTCCTAATAACTTTTTAATTTTGAGCAAATGCGGTAAACTCTAAGGAGGATAGACTGGGATAAGCTTTTAAGTGTGGGGGCAGTGAAGGAGCAGTGAAACGGGTTTTAAAAAGGTTTAACATGTAATGCAGGACAGGTACATACCTAAAATTTGGAATCAACAGTCCCAGGATGCCCTGTGGGAATCCGGGGCACCGCAACACTACAGGGGAGCTGCCATCTAGTGTTTTGTGGGAGGCAGTGTCCAAAAGTAGCTGCCTTCCCCCATTCTTTGGGCGTTCCCGGCCGTCCCTCACAACATTCATGGTACAACTGAAACCACAAGTGAAGCAACATCTTTCTGACTATCAAATTGTATTGAATTTGTAAGGTAACACAAGCAGTAATGATTCAAAATGTATGTCTTAGGAACAACATTCAATTCAGTCCTAACGGAGGAATCCATATTACTAACCGAAGGTTGTAAACCGGATGGGCGCAGGGCGCAGGGCTCACCGGATGTACAGAAACCCCAAAGGTCCATGCTGTAACAACGCGCGCGCCTACAACGCACTTGCGAAAGGAGTCACGGCACTCACCAACTGTGACAACGCGCGCGCCTACAATGCGCTTGCGAAAGGAGTCACGGCTCAAACCAACTGTGACAACGCGCGCGCCTACAACCCGCTTGCGAAAGGAGTCACGGCTCAAACCAACTGTGACAACGTGCGCGCCTACAACCCGCTTGCAAAAGGAGTCACGGCTCAAACCAACTGTGACAACGCGCTTGCGAAAGGAGTCGCGGCTCAAACCAAAGAAAATACAGAAACGAGACTACGACCTGTGAACTACACCTGAGGTGAAGCATGCACGCCAGGTTGTACAGCTGCCTGGACGCGACTGCCCACACCACCGCACATACCCTCCATGATATGTCTTCACGCAGCGGCTTCCCACCGAGGTGCATATTGCGCTGTGGCGTTCGCCCCACAGTCAGACGCAGCGGCTTCCCAGAGTCAGTAGGTGGCCCCCAAACAACACAACCTGTTCAAGCAGTCGGTGTCAGCGAAGGCAACAGACTCACGTCTCCACAAAACGAAACCGCTTTAGTACAGATATGCTTATTGGATTAAATGACATTTCCCCAGACGCACCCGCCCTCCATGATATGTCATCCATCCACATATCGGACGGAACAGAAACTGATTGCCATTCTAGGATTTCCGATTCGCTAGCAAATCGCGGGCTTACTTGTGTTCTTCTAGACAGGTACGAGTTTCATCAGGCACATTTACTGTTTCAGGTGTATTGACAGCTAACTGATAATTCATAGATACACGAAGAACATTGGAGTACCTTCAGAGAAAGCCATGTAAGCAGGAAGGAATTGTGCTTACTTCTCAAAACAACAAATCAGCAAGGATTCTAGAGCTTTGAGGAACAGAAATTATTAGCTACTTTACTGTATATATAACATAAAATGAAATTAAAATTTAAAATTGTCAGCTAAGTAAATGTTCACAATATGCATTATGTTCCTTGGAAGTATTGAACAAGTTTAGTGTGTTACTTCTAACATTGAGCACATTGTTGTATACTGTCATGGGCAGCTGGGTGCCATACCCAGCCAGGATGCCTGGAAGGACCGGGCGAGGGACTATACCTCCCCTGGGCCACGAAAGGACAGCCGCCCCGGTTGTTACAAGAGTCATGGAAACCGAGCTGGGAAGTTCAACCCTATAGGGGCCCGTGGCCACCGCCAGGGGGTGTGTACTGGATCTTGGAGCCCTGGAAGCCAGCACTTCCACCACACCAGGAAGGGCTGGCAGAAGGTATTCCAGGGTCACCCGAAGTGCTTCTGGGTGCTCATGTGGCACTATTGCCACACCAGGAAGTGCCGACGGAAGTTCATCAAGGGGCACCTGGAGCATATCCGGGGAAGCATAAAAGGGGCCACCTTCTAACAGTCGAGGAGCTGGTGTCGGGAGGAAGCAAACAAGGTTTCAGAGAGTGGAGAGAAGGAGGCCCAAAGAGGACCATTGAAAGGTCGAGAGAGAGAGAGACGTGTTTGGTGCTGGAAAGGACTGTGCGGGACTGTGGACATTGTAAATAACTGTAAATAAATTGTGTGTGGTGGACTTAAGATGGTGTCTGTCTGTCTGTGGTCGGGCTGGCTTTCACAATACTTAATATTTAAGGACACCGTTCATAGAAGTGACTGTGGGAAAACTCATTACAATAGGCATAATATTATTCTAGCCAAAAAAAGATTATTTGCATCAAAGCACTGGTAACTTGCTGTTATCAGTTGTAATAAGGAATAAATGGGAGGCAGAAAAAGGTTTGGGGATGGCCACCCCGTATACTGAAAGAAGTCAGCAAATAAAGAAAACACATCTTTACATGTGGAGTTAAAAACAGAACTGACTGACAATGGAGTTCTGTCACATATGTATTGAAGAAGCAGGAAGAGGTGAAGGCAGGGTGGCTGGAAAAGGAAGTGATGTCCCTAGAAGGTGTGTTCTGAAGACTGGATAGGACGTCATTAAGAGGGTGCTGGAAGTGATGTCATCAGTGGGTGGATCAGAGGTGGTGCTACTGGGAGGTACGGTCCTCACTAGGTCTGGAGAGAGGATAAAAGGAGAGAGTATTAGATGACAGCACCAACCCCTGGTCTGGCTGAGAAATGACACTATTTGAGCCTGTAAACCATCTCCAATGCGCACGTGCGTGACACAATATGATTAAGGTACCTCTGGGATTAAGTTCTGAAGAATATTTTTTTGTTTTTTACCAATATGAAACATTGTTATTATTTTTCATCATTTCTTTATTGCCATCATTCTGCTGCCATTTGCATTTGCTGTCTTCTCCCGAGACTTTTCTATTGGGAAAGTTATTTTGGAGGGGACACGGCTTATGACCTCATTTGTATTCTGACTACTTAAAAGTCATCTCATATTTGAAGACTTTTCCAGCAATTTTATAGTCATAGCTTTCATTTACATAATCTTAGCGAGTCAGAGACAGTCAGCCTCTCACATGAAGGCCATTTGCATAGCATAACATGCCCAGTGACTCACCCCAACTAGTCCATGACCTGCTCCCACAAAATTAAACAGGTTCGATTTTGTCTTTAGTCATAGGAGTGTTGCAGATTTCCTTTTTATGTTGGCATGTACAACCAAACCATATGGAAAACTGAATGTAGCACCTCATCAGTCATTTATGGCTTCCAGCATAGCTTGCATTATGGAGCTAAAGCCTGGCTGAGATATTTCTGACTTGTTGGCCAGTTCCCTCTGGTAGGTGCCTATTGCCAGAAAGCCAACCGTTGTTAAAACCTGTACACATAAACAGATAAAGCCCAATCTTGGGCAGCGTGTCTTCCTAATGCTGGGCCAAATTCACCACATAGTTCCAAAACAATGGATCTTGAAAGTTTAAATCGGTTTATAAGCCAGTCATCATGGGCAAAAAAATTCTGCCATTTCCCTAAAAGCTTGTTCCCTTCGTATATGACCATTTGCAGTGTCAAACAAGCCACGTTATGTCAAGCCATCAGACTTGTATAAATTATAGGGCATATGATTTATAGCTTTCTGCAAGTAGGAAGTGAATCACACATCTGTTTTTACTGCACTTTGGTCCCTAATCCTGAGAAGTGACAACAGGTAGCCATAAAGTGATGAAAAAACAAAAAAGTTCTTCAGTGCAAAAAATGTAGCATTGCCCCATTAAAAACGGAACTAAAATACTGTCTGTATATTATATTCATTACCTCCGAGGTGTAATGTGTTTGTCACATCAACACAAATAATAGCAGCTTGGTGATCTAAATTATCATGCATGTGAGTCGTCATTTAGTTGGTTTGCTTGCATTTCCCTACTTGGTCGAAGGTGTCGTCATTTCTCAGTTTCTCCAAAATGTTGCATACGCATAGGTCAGACTGGCCGTATATATACGCATGTTCCCTCATCTTGTTTCCCTTTATAAATTGTGACGTTCTGGCATTTCAAGCCTCTTTTTGTGTATACTCTTGCTTTATAAAAAACGTCCCAGCTCCATCAGGTACCACATTATTGGTTGTTAAAAAAAGGGGCACGTCATTTAGTTGGTTTGCTTTCATTTCCCTACTTGATCGAGGGTGTCGTCATTCTCGGTTTCTCTGAAATGTTGCATACGCATAGGTCAGAGTGTCAAGTCAAGTCAAGTCAACTTTATTTATAAAGCATTTTACATACAACAGCCGCTGACCAAAGCAGAGTGGCCGTATATATACGCATGTTCCCCCATCATGTTTCCCTTTGTAAATTCTGACGTTCTAGCATTTCAAGTTTCTTTTTGTGTGTACTCATGCTTTATAAATGAGGCCCCAGCTCCGTCAGGTAGCATGTTATTGGCTGTTAAAAAAAGGATCGAGCATGACTCTGCTGGAAGGTCTGCACACAGCTAAATGTGACGTGGCCAGTGATTATCAGTCTTGTAGACTGACATGGTCCAGTGACAAGATCAGCAACTTCAGTGAGCAAATCTGACATACCCAACGACTAGAAGTCGCATAATGTGACAGGTTAAGATGTGTGCAGACACACATTAGCATCCAAGATTCTGAATAAAAACCACAAAACATCTTACAAAAATCTCATTTGTTGTACGGGAGAACTACATTTAGGCAGTCAGGAATTATGCAATGGCTTATTTTTGGGTTACATTTTGTGCTGAGTATTTCTGTCTATCCCAATTTGACTTTTGTCTATTTAATTGACTTCTGTTTTGTTTAGTCCTCTGTGCTTCATGATATACTTTCTACCTAAAGGTGCCAAGCAGGATCAGATTTAAGGGCTTCATGGGGTAAGACTGCTATAAAAGACGGGGAGTGTGGACCAAGGTAATGAATGGCGTGTGGTGAAAAAGCCCGGGTGGAGGATGGGATGCCACCTTTTACTTGTCAAGTCTGGATGATTCCCAACTCCAAACTCTGCTACATGAGGCACCTTTCATTAGACTTTGCTCAAATTAGTCTTTTCTTTTGAATGGCCGTTTCTTCTTTCAATTAAAGCTGTGCCTGTCAGTAAAAAAAAAAAAAAATGTGTGTCGAGGTCGGGGTTGGGGGTGGGGGACTTGAGACAGGATTATCAACGGCAGACAGTTTACAACTCAAGCTCGTCTTCACACTTCTTTGCTTTTATTCCTGAGGTTAATCTCTTTTGGGAGGAGGCACTGTTTCGACACTGAAAACCCAAAGACTCCGAGGTAATCTTTAATGCTGCAAAGGATGATAGATCTTTTAGATAAGGTGAACTGCAACATTACCTTCAAACGAAATCTATTTGTCCATTCAGACATGCATTATTTATTCATGCGATCGTCTATCTAAGGTGTTAGCATTTAATATTCAAAACATTTTATTTATATGCTTTCATAGAAAAGAAAATAAGACGTATTCTAAACGGCTACTGATCAGTCTTCACACAATGGCACATGCACTTTTGAGTTTTGTTCAGAAAGTTCACAATGCAATATGAAGGAAACCTTATGTGCAATTAAAACAACGGTTGTTAGAAACCCCAGGGGGGATTCCCTTCAGATTTAAGCAGAATTGTTCCTTGCATCACATTTATGTTGCTGAAGAAATTCAGTCAGCATCGCTGTATTGAGCTGTCAAGAAACTAAATGAAAAGTAGTTCTAATAGGTGACCCTTAACCTGCTTTATATTTTCTGTCAATTATAAAACCGTAAAGTAATGCATAGTTATGAGGCATGCATGCTTATATTAAAATGCACAAATAATTTGTGTTTATGCAATGTTACTTGAGCTCACTTGATTTCAGAATCAGCAGCCATGCATATCTAATAGTTTCCTACATAAAATCAGCCAGTTAAGCCATCCAAGTATCTGGTTTAAAACAAGGGCAAAGTGTGAAAAACCACACACACACACACACACACACACACACCACTTCTCCTTTTGTCGCTTTCACAACATTTCCCATTCTGCTGTTTTATTTATCTGATATTATTTAGGCTTCATTTAAATGGCATTGCCGTGTCATGTACAACCTTTGGTAAAATGTGTTTAGTTTTCAAAGCCTCTCCTACAAGACCTTACAAACAATATCAATGATGAAAAAGAAATAATGATTAAAAAGTATCAGACATAGAAGACCACTGTAGAATACTCAAGTAAAGGTAACCACCTTTAAGCCCTCAAAATGATCTAAAAACAACCAAGTCTCTTTTTATTATCATCTCTTTCCCCTTGGAAGTGATTATTTTCTTAGTCTTACACTTTGACTGAATTAGTGATGGGGTTCTTAACATGCAATACTCTCGGCAGGTCACTCACAAAATTGGAGACCTTATTGTCAAGTAATCTAGTTTCACGGGGCCAGTACCTGATTCTCGAATGAGAATATACTTCTGGGGACAATTGACTTAAACGTTTGTAGTGAATAGTGGCAAAGTCCACCGCTGAAAAGGCTCTGTCCACAGGGTTTACTCCTAGAAAGCACCACTGTATTGGGGCCAGACATGATTTTTAAACAAGAACGCACATCTGGGAAAAAATGACTAAAAAGTTTATAATGAACAGCAGCACAGAAAACGCTCCGTCCACAGGGTTTCTTCCTAGAAACCCACCCCTAATTTCCTACAGTCTGTGCACTTTCAATGGTCGGGGTTGCAGTGTTACACCAAAAAAAAATCCTCATCATGTATTAGACATATATTTAAACTAACTATGAAAACACAGGGAGAGTGGAAAAAACCTGAACAAAAGACTTGATGCCGAGATAAAATAAAAAGCTTAAAATTGCTGTTATCAGTTCAGGAGCTCAGTAGCAGAAGGTAGCAGAACCTTAATCACTAACTTGTACTTTGTAATGAGTGTTGCGACAGAAGAGACAGTCATACACACGCGCACATAGACACATTATACACTTCAAGTCTATATTTTGTCAATTATTACTAAAAAATGAAAAACGTTTCTGGTTTAACGATGTGTTTGCATAGATTGTTGTAGACATGGAACACACATGAAATACATGTATTCCAAATAATGATATAGTATTTACCCCAGTGGTTCTCAAACTGTGGGGCCCCCCTAGGGGGGCATGAAGATGTGAAAAAAAGAAAACAAGAATCGAAAATATGAAAAATACATTTATTGAAACCAAAACAAATTAACTTATACTACATTTTGATACTAGAAAAATATAGAGTTAGACAAATGTCGATAAAAGTTAAGTAGGTATAATAAAATATGCATCTATGATATATCATTAATTAAAAAAGAACAAATTGGTATTAGTGGGCTCCTTTCAAAAAAACATTAGGGGGGCGCGATTAAAACTGTTATGAAAACTCAGGTCGCAAATGCTTAAAGGTTGAGAAACGCTGATTTACCCTATACAACTCCCGGCAACTCACACGCAGGTAAACAGACTTGAGCTGAGAGAACTTTCTGCCCTTTCTGCGTTGGTGAGGGGAATGGAATAGCTGGCTGCTTGCTGCTTGTGTTGATCGACACATTTACAACACAAAAGACGCTGATGGCAAGGTGCGAACGAATTTAAGGTGGACCAGTATTACAAGTTTTTTTGTAGGCTTTGGTAATTCTAGTGTTAATAACTTCAATAAAATGTAAAAAAAAGGACAAGTGTCTGTGTAGCTGCATGTCTTTTCAGTTCATAGAGTTAGGAAGAAATTTTCAAAAACAGGAATAGCATGTAGAAGAAAGGTGAAAAAAATCAAAAAAGATAATAAAAATACCAAATAAGGGTCTAAAACTAAAAACATTATTATCAGGCTATTCTGTTCCCCAAAGATATACACCGACAAAATCAGAGTTATTGCAACTTTCATACAACGACTCGGGTCTTATGAACGAGGTTTATAACTGTAATGCTAATGACTGATAACTTTGCTTGATAGGCAATCAATGATTGAAAATAACGTATAATTTGACACACATATAGTGAAATCTAAGCCCTGACAAGACTAAGCTAAACTCACTAAGTCAGCCCAATGTGGTAGTGACCACCACCTCATTTTCCCAGCAAAATATTTCAACTATAAAAGTAATCAGTTCAATAAGCAATGCCAAGAAAAAGTGATAAAAATGGGCAGCTCTACCCGAAGAGGAAAAAACTGTAAAAAGGGAAAGGGATCAGGTGTGCATTATTATACCACACCAAATGGACAACCCAAGCAGCAAATATAAACATTAGGTCTGCATTGATTACTTAGATTTCAGTCCCTTTTTAACGAGTAGCACAACTAGTTAATAGCATACAAGGATAGTGGCAGTGTGGTAATTCCATGTTGGGCTGAGAAAAAACACAACATCATGGGTGTTGTACAGAGTAGTGCAGCAATTGAAACAAGGTGAAAAACTCTAAGTAATACATTATTTTTATATATTAGCTATTGTGGTCTCTTTTTCATTTTGATTTATTTTGTAAAAGTTTAATTGTATCACTGTCTTGTTTCTATTGTTTACCTGACACTCTGTGTGGCCTGATATGCCCACATCTGTCTTGGATGTAATGTTATGAATATAGCAGCAATCACAACACTGGCTACTCCTCGGTGGATGAAACTACATCTCATTATTGTCAGAATAGTTAGCTTAAATTCCAAGCATGCCCTACCAGTAGGTGTTTCCTGTCTGTTTTAATCTCCATTTTGTCATCAATTAAAAGTCAGATAACCAAAAAGAGTCAAAACAAAGAGACCAAACCAAGGTAATAGGCTGATTGCAAAGTTCTTGCAGATGTCTGTATACTTGGGTGATTCGAAGATTTGATACACTGACCTTTATCCTCTCATGGCATAGCCATCATAGGACACTTTTTTAATATATATATATATGTTACGGCCAAAACCCGAAGTTCAGCCCCATAACATATACATGATTTGGATATAAGTAACAAGCTGGTTAAGTTTGCAGATGAAACCAAGCTAGGAAGGTTGACAGAAAATCTTGAATCCGTTAACTCGTTACAGAGGAACTTGGACAACATACAGGCTTGGGCAAATTTGTAGCAAATGAAATTTAATGTCAGTAAATGTAAAGTATTACATTTAGGAAGTAAACATGTTGGGTTTGAAAACACAATGGAAGGTCTGAAAATTGAAAGTACATGTTATGAGAAGGATTTAAGAGGTGTGGTGGACTCAACACTATCAACATCCAGAAAGTGTTTAGAAGTCATTAAGAAGGCTAACAGAATATTATATTATATAGTGCCCTGATGTGTAGAGTACAAATCCAAGAAGGTAATGTTGAAACTTTATAACACACAGGTGAGGCCTTATCTGCAGTTCTGTGAGCAGTTTTGGTCTGTTGTTCTAACTGCACAAAAATGGTGTCAGTTAAACAAAAGCAATATGGTATTGCAGGAGAAATAATTTAAAAAGAAACTTTCATAAAAGCTTATCAAAACAAAAATAAATGTATCCACTGAATTTCTTCACCTCTTCTTCTTCTTCTTCTTTCGGCTGCTGCCATTAGGGTTTGCCACAGCAGATCAGATTAACTCAAACAACCTCACAGTGCAGATGTTATTAAATAAGAGTGATTCTGCCCGATTCTCCACCACACAAGTAAGTAAACGAAAAAAGTTTAAAATTGTGTGAAATAGCTGAGTTGGAGCAGCTGCCGTCAAAGTCAGCTTCTTGCCCAGCAGTCTATTTCACATTTCAAAAGCTTTTAGAGAAATAAAGATTATACTGTTCACCTCCATCTGATCGCCGGGCTCAAATAATATAACAAGGACTAAAGTGAGGTGCTCTGCGTTACCTAAGGCACAGCTTTCAAACATTTGGTCTGCTTTTATGTTTTGCTATTTTATGAAATGAGCAGTCTTTAATATTTTAAAATGTCTTTGATATCAGTTTTACCTGTAAAGTTAAAGGACTGAAATGTATATAAAAAATGTATGATTCTCCTTTGCACTTTTCCTTCTGTTCCTTGTAATTTAATTAATGAAGAAACTGGTAAGCAGCATGAAAGGAACAATCAGAGAGAATACCATTTAGTGACCACATATAAAACATTTACATTTTACATTTATTTGCTTAGCAGATGCTTTTATCCAAAGTGACTTACAAAAGAGGTAAACATAATCAGGTTACATTAGGTTAGGGCCTGTTTGTTCAGCAAGTGTAGTAGGATGGGTAACAAAACTTGATTGCCACAAGTGAAAAGATGTGATAACTCATATATTTACAATCATAGATTACAATCAATAAAGCAATTAAACTTAAACAAATAACCAAGAATATAAAGTATCACAGAGCAACGTTTTTTTGTGTTTTTTTTCAGTTAGACTGATATTCATAGAACAGATGCATCTTCAATCGCTTCTTAAATACATTGAGGGATTTGACGTAGGTAGCCCATTCCAACAAGTGAGAACTACATAGGAAAGGAGTTGGTATTAAGACTTGATGCCATGTAAAGGTGGCATCACTAGATGATGTTCCCTGGCACACCTGAGTGGGTGAGAAGGAGCAGAACACCTCACCAGTGTCTCCATATACTCAGGTGCTGATCCATAAACTACTCTGTACGCAAGCATCAGGTATTTGAACTTAATGCATGTTGCTAAAGGCAGCCAATGTAGCGACCTGAAGAGAGGAGTGATATGTGCCCATCACAAAAGGTTAAATACAAGATGGGCTGCTGAATTCTGGACTATCTGCAGTGACTTGATAGCACATGTGGGTACTCCTACTGGAAGTGAGTTGCAGTAGTCCAGGCATGACAGGACCAAAGCCAGGACCAGAAGTTATGTGGCATACTCCCTCAGATAGGGTCTGATCTTGCAGATGTTGTACAGCGTGAAACTGCATGAATGAGAAACAGCAGAAATGTGCAGAAAAAGATAGCTTCTTATCAATTACCACCCCAAGGTTGCTAACTGACCTGGTGGTGTTAGCAAGAGTCAGCCAAGCTGTACAGAGATGGGTTTTTGAACAGATTAGTTGGCCAGGGTGACAAGAAGATCAGTTTTTGCCAGGTTGAGCTGTAGACCCCAGAGGAAACAACTGAAAAATAAGACGTTTTTGTGAGTATTTGTTCTGATGTCAATTAAATCCTGGCCCTTTGGTTCCATTTAGGCAACCGTGTCTTGAGACTGATGGACTCTTTGGTCATTCAAACATTTCCGCAAACAGTGCTGATGACAAGAGACCCAAAAGTACCGGAGCTGTTTATTAAAAACTCCAAACTTTATTATACAACTTACAACAAATTTATTTTAGTTGCTATCAAAATACTCCTCTTGAGATACAATACTTGGCCCAGCGCTTCTTTCTTTCCTGGACACATTTCCTGTGCTCATCTTTTATTATTGTACCTCCTGTGATTTTGGTATGATTATGTGATTGTGGTTATGTGATTACGGTAGCAAGTCGTCTTCCCTTCATTTTCAATTTTTGGTATCAAAAAGACATCACAGGCAGAGAGATCTGGTAAATTTGAGGGGGTGCGAGGCAACAACTATATATTGTTTTCGATCAAAAATTCTTTGACTGATAACACGGTGTGTGCAGGTCCGCTGTCATGGTGTCACTGCTCTGGATGTTTTTTCCTGATGCTTTCCTGAAGATGCCTTAGCAGTTCAATGTAATGTTACTGATTAACATTCTGTTCATGGGGAAACTCTTTATTAACAAGTCCATCACTTTGAAAAACACCATCAGTGTTGTTTTAATATTCAGTATGACTTAACATTCTTTTTGCAGGTTGGAGAAAAACAAATTGCTGAAGTGACACATATGATTATAGAGTAAATATCAAAAATATGCACTCGATCAGCTGAGCACGAGGCCACTCAATGGACTGATTAACAAGGCTGTAGGCATACAATACCTAGTGGCGGAGTTGACAAAATTCCAGGAATTTTGGGTCCCTTCTTTCCAGTTCTTAAATCCTTACACTGGCTCCCGGTTAAGTTTAGGACAGACTTCAAAATCCTCCTTTTAACATATAAAGCCTTAAATGGCCAAGGGCTGGCTTACTTGTCTGAACTTATCATGACTTACAAACCAGAACGTACATTAAGATCTCAGGATGCCAGTCTGCTTATGATTCCAAGGATTAATAAAATAACAGTGGTGGGTTGAGCTTTTAGTTACAGGGCCCCTAAACTGTGGAATGGTTTGCCGGCTACTACAAGAGATGCTCAGTGTTCAAATCCCGGCTGAAAACTCAATACTTCAGTTTAGCATATCCTGACTAGAGCTGCTGATTAAATGTACAGACTGCATCTTTGTTGTTAGTCATTAGCACTAAAACATAAGTAATATGATAGTTATAATTTGTTACTAACCCTCACCTATTCTGTTTCTCTTCTTGGCACTCAAGTCAAGTTATTTTGCCTACTTAAGGTAAAGTCATCTCTGATGGAGGTTCGCAGGAATCGTCGGGTAGAGGGGTCCTTTCGTCGGATTGGTTGGCCCAGCGCTGTCTCAGCTGTGGAATGCCCAATAGGGGGAGGCTGCTTGACGGCCAAGGTCTTCAGGACTCTGAACAAATCCAAATCGTATTATGTGATATCATCTACTGTTGAATTCTGCTCTGTACTTGTAATATTTTTTATTTTACTATTATACTGTATTGAGGATTACTTGTGTTCTGTGTATTGTATTGTATTTACCCCCTTTTTTTGACACCCACTGCATGCCCAACCTAAGTAGAAAGGGGTCTATCTTTGAATTGCCTTTCCCAAGGTTTCTTCCATTTCCCTACAAGGGTTTTTTTGGGAGATTTCCCTTGTCTTCTTAGAGAGTCAAGGCTGGGGGGCTGTCAAAAGGCAGGACATGTTAAAGCCCATAGCGGCACTTCTTGTGTGATTGTGGGCTATACAAAAATAAATGTTATTGTATTGTATATGGAAGGTTTTACATTTTATTGTTATACAGCATTGAATTGCTGTGGATTTAATTCAGCTCTTTTCACCCTAATGAACACAAAAAATGTAATGTCAAAGTCAAACAGATCTCTGCAAAGTGGTGTATTGGATTTCTGAGGCTGCAGTGATAGATTGGCCATCTAGCTCTGTGAAGAGGATTACTTGTGTTCTGTTGTGTGTATTGTATTTACCCCATTTTTTGACACACATTGCTTGCACAACCTATTTGGAAGGGGGTCTCTCTTGAGTTACCCTTTCCAAGATTTCTTCCTTTTTTCCTACAACTGTTTTTTGGGAGTTTTTTGTTTTCTTACTTACTTACTTACTTACTTACTTACTTACTTACTTGTTTTCTTAGTCAGTCAAGGCTGGGGGGCTGTCAAAAGGCAGGGCCTGTTAAAGCCCATTGAGGCATTCCTTGGGTGATTTTGGGCTATACAAGAAATAAATTGCTGTATTAAATGAATTACAAACTTAAAACATAAAGTAATTGATCATATAAGTACAACACCCCCACCCCCCCCCCACACACACACATTGATATGACATACGTAAATCCTAACTGGTGCAGCCAGTTGGTTTTAAAAGTTCAGTGGTGATCACATGTCTGGAGTTTCGATTGATTGTCATAAAAATGCACCTGATCTGGAAGTTTCAACTTCTTCATAATGAAGAAAAAAGAATTCTCAGAACAACAGGGGATGGAGACAAGAAAATACCCAAGTAACTGAATATCTCACAGAGTCCAGTTTAATCGATCATGAAGAAATGGAAAGAGTATGACACAGCTATACATCAGAATAGAGCAAGCTGCCCGGAAAAACAATGATTGTTCAAAAAGAAGAAGAAGAAGACTAGTTAAGGAGTCTACCAAGAGACCTCTGAGGTGAATTTACAAGCTGCAGTGATAAACACTGGAAAGACTGTGCAGACAACAACTGCTGCCAGGGTGCTTCACCAGTCACAGCTTTTTAGAAGAGTGGCAAAGAGAAAAAACACACATGACACCTCGGCTAGACTCTGAAGTCAGCCAAAATAATGGTGTGATGAGGCCAAAATGGTGCCTTTTGGTCATCATACTAAACACAATGTTCACATTGTGGTGAACCCTTGTGCCGCCTGATAAGTTTAAATACTGCCATCTATCTTTTAATGAACTAATGGTCTGCTCCACCACTGATCGTGTACAGGAGTGATCTCCCTCTCTGCCATTCTCAATCCATGGTGGATGCCAAGTCATCGTTCATTCCATTCAAGAGCCATACTGGAACAGGCCAGACTAAAGACTAATCAAACAGCCAAGCACTGGGTAACTTATTATCAGGTTGTATTGTACTCTGTTTCCTTATAAGCGGGGCATATAGTCTACATTACATAATTAAATTTGTAACTTTTTCCTGCCTGTTCTTTTACTTTGCCTAATTGCCTGGTGTTAGAGATAAATAGGGAAAGGGGGTTGTGGGGAAGTGATGAACTGCAGTACCTGACAGTGATGTAAGAGTATGGGAATTGACACATTTTGTTAAGGTCTACATCAAAGAGTGTAAAGGGGAAAATAAGGTCATCCTAGGACCCAAACCTTACAAAGCAGCATGTATCTGAGCATAAGCATGTTTTACTTATGAGGCCCCAGGTCAGCGTATTTCACTGTAACCCTCACCGAGAAAATCTGAATGAAAATGAATGAATGCTGTGAGAGGACAGTGGTTAGCACAGTGTGTGGGGATCTCAATTCAGCTCCTAATCCAGCTACTGTCTGTGTGCAGTTTGCATGGTCTTTCTGTGACCAGGAGTCAGGTTTATAAAACTTGCATACACATAAGATGAGGCTCAAAATGTGGATATGGAGCTTTCCACACAAAAGTCATTATTTACAAAAGAAATCCTGATGGGAAAGCTCACACATATTTAAGGCAACACTGACCCATTCGTATGCAACATCTTGGAGAAATTAAGAAATGAAGACACCTTTGATCAAGTAGGGAAATGCAGCCAAACCAGCTCAATAACGACTCACATGTACAATAAGTCATATCATCCAGCAGTTGTTATAATGTGCGTTAACGTGACAAACCTCAGCCCCTTAAACCTCAAAAGTGATGAATATGGTGTAAAGACTCAATTTTAGTTCCTTTGTAAAATGGCTAAAGCTGAGTATTTGCACTGAAGAACTTGTTTGATTTTTCATTAGTTTATAAAGTTACCTGTGGTGACTTCTCAGGATTAGAAACCAAAGTGCAATAAAAACACAGGGGTGATTCACTCCCTACATACAGAAAGCTCAGAATCGCATCCCCGTAGCCTATTAATAGCCTAATAGTTTGACACAACGTGACTTGTTTGGCCCTGAAAATGGTCATATATGAAGCTTTAAACAAGCTTTTAGCAAGGAACAAGCTTTTAGGGAACTGGCAGGATTTGTTTTTGCCCTTGATGATGACTGAGTTTTGAACCGATGTAGACTTTCAAGATCCATTCTTTCAGCATTAGAAAGACAGACTGCCCAAAATCGGGCTGTGTCTGTTCATATGCTGCATATATATATATATATATATATATATATATATATATATATATATATATATATATATATATATATATATATATATATATATAGCAGCTCAAATAAATTAAAGGAACACTTTTTAATGAGAGTATAGTATCAAGTCAATAACACTTCTGGGCTATTGATCTGGTCAGTTAATTAGGGGTTGTTAATCAGTTTCAGCTGCTTTGGTGTTAATGAATTTAACAACAAATGCACTAGAGGGGCAACAATGAGATGACCCCCGAAACAGGAATGGTTTAACAGGTGCAGGCCACTGACATTTTTCCCTCCTCATCTTTTCTGACTGTTTTTTCATTAGTTTTGAATTTGGCTACGGTCAGTGTCACTACTGGTAGCATGAGGCGATACCTGGACCCTACAGAGGTTGCAGAGGTACTCCAACTTCTCCAGGGTGGCACATCAATACGTGCCATTGCCAGAAGGTTTGCTGTGTCTCCCAGCACAGTCTCAAGGGCATGGAGGAGATTCCAGGAGACAGACAGGCAGTTACTGTAGGAGAGCTGGACAGGGCTGTAGAAGGTCCTTAATCCATCAGCAGGACCGGTATCTGCTCCTTTGAGCAAGGAGGAACAGGATGAGTACTGCCAGAGCTTACAAAATGACCTCCATCAGGCCACTAGTGTGAATGTCTCTGACCAAACAATCAGAAACAGACTTCATGATGGTGGCTTGAGGGCCCAACGTCCTCTAGCGGGCCCTGTGCTCACTTCCCGGCACCGTGGAGCTTGATTGGCATTTGCCATAGAATACCGGAATTGGCAGGTCCACCACCCTGTGCTTTTTACAGATGAGAGCAGGTTCACCCTGAACACATGTGACAGACATGAAAGGGTCTGGAGAAGCCGTTCAGAACGTTATGCTGCCTGTAACATCGTTCAGCATGACCGGTTTGGTGGTGGGTCAGTGATGGTCTGGGGAGGCATATCCATGGAGGGACGCACAGACCTCTACAGGCTAGACAACGGCATCTTGACTGACATTAGGTATCGGGATGAAATCCTTAGACCCATTGTCAGACCCTGTGCTGGTATAGTGGGTCCTGGGTTCCTCCTGGTGCCCGACAATGCCTGGCCTCATGTGGTGAGAGTATGCAGACAGTTCCTGGAGGATGAAGGAATTGATACCATTGACTGGCCCCCACGCTCACTCGCCTGACCTCAATCCAATAGCACACCTCTGGGACATTATGTTTCGGTCCATCCAACACCGCCAGGTTGCACCTCAGACTGTCTAGGAGCTCAGTGATGCCCTGGTCCAGATCTGGGAAGAGATCCCCCAGGACACCCCGACGTCTCATTAGGAGCATGACCCAATATTGTCAGGCATGCATACAAGCATGTGGGGGCCATACAATCTACTGAGTATGATTTGGAGTTGCTGCAATTACATTTCTGCAAAATGGACTAGCCTGTTGCATCATTTTTTCACTTTGATATTCGGGGTGTCTTTGAATTCAGCCCTCTGTAGGTTGATATTTTTCAATGTGGCATCCTTTCGTTCATAACACATTACCCAGTCCATATCAGTAGAGATATCCAGCAGGATTGTTTTTTCCCATTGAGATCTGATGTGTTTTCAAAGTGTTCCTGTAATTTTTTTGAGCAGTTTATATATATATATTGTCACGCACGAACGCATGGGGAGCAGCTGAAGGGACCGACGCACATCGCGACAACTCGCGCCAGGGGACAAAGGCGGGGTACTAACCTCTCTCTCTCTTTTTCCTTAGAAAGGACGAAGCACCGCCGCCATGATCCAGCCCACATAAACAAAGCACCATCACTTCCGGGTTCCTTTCTTCCCTCTGGTCCCCTGTTGATGACGTCCACTACCCATCCACCACCATGCCTTCCCAGCATTCCACATCACTAATTTCCGGTCCGGCTCTTTATTATGTCCCTCCAACCATCCCTCTATGTCTAATGTATTTTCTCTTTTGTTTTGAGGAAGCCAAGACCTTTTTCTTACAGTATATGGGGCCTAAAAAACCCCAAACCTTTATGACGAGTGGTCTCATTTATTACAATATATATATAGGTTTTAACAATGCTAGGCTTTCTGGCCGCCAGGTCAGGAATATCTCAGTCAAGCTTCACCTCCATTATACCACAAATGACTGACAAGGCACAAAATTCAGTTTTCCGTGTGTTATGGTTGTACATGCCAAAATAAAAAGGCCATTTGCAATAGTGTCCAGTTCTCTAAACATAACTGAGGAAATTGACAGCACTGACACATTTACATTTACATGGACTTATATTGGGCAGAGTGGTGGTTCAGAGGGTAGGGCTTTGCACTGGCATTTAGATGGTTGCTGGTTCAAATCCCATAAATGCCAGAAGTGACTCGACTCCTTCGGGTCCTTGAGCAAGGACCTTAAACTGCTATGTATGACATTAATCTGCACACAGCCCTGCAAGCAGGTCCTCCATCTTACAGGGAAAACTTTGAGGTTGGTGGCAGGATTGGCACTTCAGCCACTGTCAAAAACCTCACACTGTTCCAGTGTGGTGCTGATGTCCCAGTCCTGGTGGTTTGTCATGTGGTGGGTGCAGCAACGCTCTATCAGCACATGTTCCCATCCAACTATATATCATTCATATTGTAATAAGGGCACTTAGTGAGAATGACCCTTCTTTTGTTAGCCATAAGTAGTTACAGTACATTCCATTAATGCACAAGTCATCCGTGATGCCAAGATGAGACTGACAAACGTCATGGCTGGGTGGCCTAGGTTGACTGGTGATTCATTCATTTATCTGAGGCAAAGAAGTGTCGATCAGGCAACTTGCTTTTGCCAACATAAAAAATCCAGTTCTCCTAGCATAATCAGATCACTTTGCTGCACTCATATTGCAATAAAAGCATCTAGTAAGAATGATGCTGCTTTTGTTAACTGTAAGCAGTGACATTTCATTAATGCACAAGTCGTCCAAGATGTTGCTGGCAAACATCATGTCTCAGTAGCCTGAGTCAACCCATGATTCACTTATTTTGAGGCAAAGTAGTCTTGACAGAAGTAACGGTTCTGTACGTGATGGCTGGCTTGTTGAAAAGGTTAATGGCGGAAAACTCAATGTTTCATGTGGCTCATTGCTATTCATTGTAAAACCAATCATGTCATTAACATGTGCCAGGTGATAGTGGTGCCCACTCAGATGCTGGCACCACGACCCTGGAGTGAAGAGGAAAGGCATTTCAATGCAGTGTGGAGCGCACTTTTGGACTCCCCTCCTCAATTGCAGGTGATGGTGGCAAGATGTGTAAGTCTGCTCTAACAGCCAATGAAGTTCTGCAGCATTTGTATGATTGCAAACGTATCAGGTTGAGTTAGCATTGTCCATGAATGGTTGTTTCAGGGTGGCAACTTGGCGGGTTTTCGACGCGTTCAGGTACAGACATTTACAAGATGATTGTGATTTATAAAGCATAAGTTGCATGTAAATGTGCGTACATCAGGTTTTACATTTATATTTTTTTGGAATACGAATTTTCCTGTTTTTCGCTGTATGCATATTTTGACGCTCAAAATTCTATAAATGAGACCCCAGGTGATGTCTTCCACATGCGTCCAGTTTCCTTCCTGTACTCTACAGATGTGTCTGCTAAGTCAGCTGGCAATTACCCCATTGTGAATCAGAGAACATGTGAGCATCTAATCCCGAGTTGGTTTCTGCTTTGTGCTTTATGCTGTTGGAATATATTGGATTAAACAACTTCCAAAAATGAACAAACAGATTACCCTACGCAAAATATATATTTGATAAAAACTGAAAGAGACAGAATGAGAGGCCCAGGGGATGTGTCCTCATGTCTGTCACATCTACACGGTAGCCCTCATTCCTGCGTCAGCCAGTGCTGGAGCACACGCATGCGGCATTGCACTGAATGCACACAGCCTGACAGCACAGCCTGGGTGATATATATATAGATTTTTTTTTTCCGTCTTTGTTATTTTATTTTTCATTGGCCCCATGTAGGACGAATGTTTCTAACCCTCTTAAGGAGCCAGATAACTTCCCCACTGGGAATAGTGTCTTGTTCTCAACTTGTGTTAGTCAATCAAATGCCCTGGGCAGCCACAGATATCTGTGCAACAGCGTGTTAGCAGTTCTTATCTCAAAGAAAGATGGCAATATGAAGAGATGAGATTTTAAGAGTGGGCAACATGCTTGTCAGAGCTGAGCCAAGTCAACAAGCCAGTAAGTCAACAGCTGCAGAGGATGATGGACTGGATTAAAAATGGTATAAAACAGGCCGGATTTGATCTTGTGTATCACTTGTGACTAGAGCAGTCTCCTTTCTATTCAAAATATTTTGTCTTTTCTTTTCCATTTGATGGTCTAAATGGTTTGGCAATGCGGCTTTCACTACTTTTTACAATTCTTCCCCATTTTCTGATCTGTCACACCAGTCCACCCTGTGTGTGATGCATGAACTCTACATCTTGACCTTACGAGTCGTCTACAATAATCTGATGAATATGTCTAAGTGTGTTTGTGCTGAAGTGGCGGCCTGTGTGCTGTTGGTTTATGCTGTCCTAATGTGTGGTTTATTGATGAATTATTTGCCTGAACTTCTCGCTCAAGTTCCATGCAACTCACAATCTTATGACAATATTTACTTCCTTCCTTCACTATAAAAGGCACTATAAAATAAACAGCTAATCGTGTTTAACCTTAAAAAATAGAACTATTAAGACATAAATAAGTTGTAAAGATAATTAGATGCAATGGTGCTGTTACACAGTATGCAGTAAGCAAGAAAACCTAAAAAATATGAGTATGTGAAATGAATCTCTACAGCCTTTATTCTTTATATTTGCAGTTTCTTCAAATTATACCTTTGAAATAAACCATTTCGCCTAAACCAACAGACCAGTTTCTCGTGATGTCTTTCTGTTTTCTTGCTTTTTTGTTCCATCAGTCAAATATTTTGCTTTAAATTTTAAGACTCGCTGCCTTTCCATTGTCTGCATTACAAAAGCCATGTAAGGCTCTGCTCCCGGAGCTGTCAGTCTCCCTAGGCATCCCCTCACTTTCTAAAGATACAATAGAAATTCTCACTGGCTATGGAGGGTTAAGGCGAAGCTGTCGCCTTTCTCATTAGATGCACCTGTGGTGCTCACAGTTTTATACCCGACCCTTCCAATAAAATGCAAACCATCATTAGTAAGAGAACCTACAGTTTCCTAGTATAATATGGGTGTGAGGGGAGATAATGATCTCTAATAAACAGCAATCTCACTGAAGGTTAGAATCGTGTGGTGAGTAGTGGAATGTGATTTGGAAGGTAAATTAAATGCATATCACTGTAAACAATTCTAAGGTAATGTGTCAGGGAATAAAAAAGTGCAGATTAACTGTAAATTCTATCTATCTATCTATCTATCTATCTATCTATCTATCTATCTATCTATCTATCTATCTATCTATCTATCTATCTATCCTGGTGTCTTTAAATTGATTTTAATATATACAGTATAACTATATGTAAATACATCTATTAAATAGCAGTCTTCATATCTGTCCATTTAATGTATAATACCTTTTTTATGTACCTACAACAACAGAAACATTTATTTCTATGGCACATTTTTATACACAAGATATAGTTCAAAATGCTTTACAAGATGACAAAGAAAAAGTTACAAGAAAAAACAATAAATAAAAATTTGATAAGAATAACAATGAATAAATAACAAAAATAAATCAATAAACACATAAAATAGATACTGTATATAATTAGAGTCCTTAAATACAGAATTGATTTTTAAGTCTCTAAAGATGAGTCTGATGATAAGGTCAGATGGCTGGGAAGGACAGCTATCTGTCTATCATAGTGTCTTATACACATATTTATGTATATATATACATATATATATATATATATATATACATATATATATATATATATATATATATATATATATATATATATATATATATATAGCTACATTACTAAACGAAGGTTGTATATATGCACGGATGCCATCTATCTATCTGTCTATCTATCTATCTATCTATGGCATACTTAATATCTATACAGTAATCCCTCCTCCATCGCGGGGGTTGCGTTCCAGAGCCACCCACAAAATAAGAAAATCCGCAAAGTAGAAACCATATGTTTATATGGTTATTTTTATATTATCATGCTTGGGTCACAGATTTGCGCAGAAACACAGGAGGTTGTAGAGAGACAGGAACGTTATTCAAACACTGCAAACAAACATTTGTCTCTTTTTCAAAAGTTTAAACTGTGCTCCATGACAAGACAAAGATGACAGTTCTGTCTCACAATTAAAAGAATGCAAACATATCTTCCTCTTCAAAGGAGTGCGCGTCAGGAGCACAGACTGTCAGAAAGACAGAGGAAAGCAAACAAATCAATAGGGCTGTTTGGCTTTTAAGTATGCGAAGCACCGCGGCACAAAGCTGTTGAAGGCGGCAGCTCACACCCCCTCCGTCAGGAGCAGAGAGAGAGAGAGAGAGAGAGAGAGAGAGAGAGAGACAGAGAAAAACAAACAGTCAAAAATCAATACGTGCCCTTCGAGCTTTTAAGTATGCAAAGCACCGTGCAGCATGTCGCTTCAGGAAGCAGCTGCACAGCAGATAGCAACGTGAAGATAATCTTTCAGCATTTTTAGACGAGCATCCGTATCGTCTAGGTGTGCGAACAGCCCCCCTGCTCACACCCCCTACATCAGGATCAGAGAAAGTCAGCGCAAGAGAGAGAGAGAGAAAAGTAAGTTGGGTAGTTTCTCAGCCATCTGCCAATAGCGTCCCTTGTATGAAATCAACTGGGCAAACCAACTGAGGAAGCATGTACCAGAAATTAAAAGACCCATTGTCCGCAGAAATCCGCGAACCAACAAAAAATCAGAGATATATATTTAAATATGCTTACATATAAAATCCGCGATAGAGTGAAGCCGCGAAAGGCGAACCGCGATATAGCGAGGGATCACTGTATATATAATTCACTAAGCCGGGAGACAAGTAGCCACGCATGGAAAGCACGCCGGAAGGGGCGTGGATTCACTAAGCCGCCGACAAGTAAGCCGCCCATGGCGCACGCAGGAAGGAGCCACGCCCACCAACTCTAAGACCATTGGATACAACGACAACTTGCAGAGCCACGCCCACCAACTCGGATGCGACGACTGGGAAAAAACGCCGTCATTTATGTTCGTCTGGGCTAGAGGCCACATGCATCTCTGAGCCACGTTGACTTTTCATTAGTCAACCTCAGTCAAACCTCGGTTCACACACAGGCAGCCCGAGAGAGAGAGCCGCGCACACACACGGGCAGAGCCAGAGAGAGACAGAGGCACACAGGCAGGCAGTGAGAGAGAGAGACCGCACACACACACAGGCAGAGCCAGAGAGAGACAGAGGCACACACGCAGCGTGAGAGAGAGCCGCGCACACACACAGGCAGCGCCAGAGAGAGACAGATGCAGAGAGACAGAGGCACACAGGCAGCCCGAGAGAGAGAGCCGCACACACACACAGGCAGAGCCAGAGAGAGACAGAGGTGCACACACAGACAGATAGATAGATACTTTATTAATCCCAAGGGGAAATTCACATTCTCCAGCAGCAGCATACTGATACAATAAACAATATTAAATTAAAGATTGATAATAATGCAGGTAAAAAAAACAGACAATAACATAAAATGTTAAATGTTAATCTCCTCCATGCCCTTAAGACTGTGCAGGGAGACACAGCAAACCTTCTGGCAATGGCACGTATTGATGTGTCACCATGAGGAAGTTGCACTACCTGTGCAATCTCTGTAGGGTCCAGGTATCGCCTCATGCTACCAGTAGTGACACTAACCGTAGCCAAATGCAAAACTAGTGAAAAAACAGTCAGAAAAAATGAGGAGGGAAAAATGTCAGTGGCCTCCACCTGTTAAGCCATTCCTGTTTTGGGGGTCGTCTCATTTTTGCCCCTCTAGTACACCTCTTGTTAATTTCATTAACACCAAAGCAGCTGAAACTGATTAACAACCCCCTCTGCTACTTAACTGACCAGATCAATAGCCCACAAGTTTCATTGACTTGATGCTATACTCTCATTAAAAAGTGTTCCTATAATTTTTTTGAGCAGTATATAATAATGTAATATAATAATAATATAATAATGTAATATTTCTATTGCACTATTATATTGTATTGAGCATTACTTGTGTTCTGTTCTGTGTATTGTATTTTATTGACCCCCTTTTTTGACACTCACTGCACACCCCAACCTACCTGGTAAGGGGTCTCTCTTTGAACTGACTTTCCTGAGGTTTCTTCCATTTTTTTTCCTTTTTGGGAGTTTTTTCTTGTTTTCTTGGAGACTCAAGGCTGGGGGGCTGTCAAAAGGCAGGGCCTGTTAAAGCCCATTGCGGCACTCCTTGTGTGATTTTGGGCCTTACAAAAATTAATTGTATTGTATTGTATTGTATTGTAATAATGGGATAAACTGCCCAAATCCAGGTATGCAAAGCTTTTAGAGACTCACCTCAAAAAAACCCAAAGCTGTAATTGCTGCCAGAGGGGCTTATACAAAGGACTAAGTTAGGAGTCTGAATACTTTTATGAATGAGAAATTTCAGTTTTTGATTTTTAATACATTTACAAACTTTTCTGAAAACATGTTTTCACGTTGTCTTTATGGTTATCAAGAGCAGAATGATTGGCAAAAAAGGCAAATCTTCATATTTAAAACTAAATCTTCAATACAGTAAAGTGTGCAGTCAGCAAAGTGACCTGAACACTTTCAGAATCCACTGTATGCAATTATCGTTCTGTTATTCATTTGAAGCACAATGACTTTTTTGTTTTCTTTTCTGAAATTGCTGAGCTTTATTTTAGACAGTTCCCCTTGGCTTCCATGGATATAAATTCAGTGCTGAAGATGCACAATAAGGAGAGTCAGATCTTTTCTTTCCTAACACATTTTTATGATATTAGAGCCCTGTCTGTTTTGCTAATTCTTTCAATTGAATTTATTTTAGTATAGCATCCTTCCCAACTTGTCATGAAGTATTGCTTTTCACAAGTGATGGATTACCATTTCTGTCAGAGCCTTGTATTTAAAGTTACTTCACTGTAAGATATAAAGACCATTAGACACGGAGAAAAGAAAAACAAAAAAACTCTTAAGAGAGGAGAAGTTGGTCTCTCTGGAGACCTGGCATACTGGCGCACATCCCCAGCAGACATTAGTCATGGCTCTGTTGGTAGTTTGTCTTTTCACAGCTGGATGTCCTGCAGGCACATCATACTGGCTTGGCTGCTGGCCAGGGACAAGTTTAGTATCAGAAGTGTGCCATCGAGGCCTTACCAGTCTTTGGATCTTTGCCCTGGTCACTTATTTAACATTAAATACACTTTTGCCCGAGGCACATTTTCATTATAAGTATGATGTCATAACCAGAGACAATAACTTCATTAGTGCCCTGTTGGCATGTTTAATATCTGCAGCTTTACTTGCTTGCAGGACTTTGGACAGAATTCACTTTTTGTTGTTTCTACAATGAATTCATGTTGTTGAATTGTTGAGGTCATGTTGTTGAATCAGGTTTTGTTTTTGATTAGGACCCCAGCACTTTTCCAGGTACAGTATTTATCTGATGGCAGGAAGCTTAGACTTCACCTTTGCTTGGGACTGAAAACAGCCTTTGTGAGTCAGGAAATGTGTGACAGTTGCGTTTCTCCTGACTGTAAATCAGGTTTCATTCAATAAGGTTTCCCTCAAAAATCTGCATTGGTGCATACTAATTAATAAATGCAATTTTAAAACTTTACTAGGATGGCACTTGATTTGTGGCATTCTTTACTAAAGTAAAGATTTGCAATAATGTTGTCCAAGACGAGTTAGGGTGAAGGAGTCTACAGCCAAATGTAGAGGCAGTTTATTGCATAAGATACATTTGCTATTATTCACCCTACAAATGATGTGAAATTTCAGCGCTGATTGCTTGGATTGCACTCAGATTCACTGTGTGGCCAAGAAACGATTCATCTTGCTTTACAGTTCTGATGTCTCATCTCCTGGCACAATGAATTTTTCCTCTGAGGGTAAACTGGCAGTCCAGGTTCAATCATAAGCCTTATTTTATTGGAGTCACTGTGGCCGCCCTTCTACAAAAAGCCACAAGGTTGCCAGCACCATCCATATATGTGACCATCAGTCAGTCACCTAACAGATCTGCCCCACACTTAGAAATATATAAAAATATCCATCAGTCAGTCATTTTCTAACTTGCTTAGTTCTGAACCGGGTCATGGGGGCTGCTGGAGCCCATCCCAACTAGCATAGGGCACAAGGCAGGAACAAACCCTGGACAGGGCGCTGGGTGAGCACACACATGCACCCCAACCAAACACCAGGGCCAATTTAGTATCAGCACTCCACCTAACTGGCATGTCTTTGGGAGGAAACCCACTCAGACACAAAGAACATGCAGGGAGGTCTCTTTAATGTTACTCCTTACTGCGCTACCACTGTGCTACCGCACCTCCCGCCTTAAAAAGTCAGTCAGTTTGTCAGTCATTCTCCAACTCGCTATATCCTAACACAGGGTCACGGGGGTCTGCTGGAACCAATCCCAGCCAACAAAGGGTGCAAGGCAGGAACAAATCCCTGGGCAGGGCGCCAGCCCACTGCAGGGCACACACACACACACCAATCACACACTAGGGACAATTTAGGATCGCCAAGTCACCTAACCTGCATGTCTTTAGACTGTGGGAGGAAACCGGAGCTCCCGGAGGAAACCCACGCAGACATGGGGAGAACATGCAAACTCCACGCAGGGAGGACCCGGGAAGCGAACCCAGGTCTCCTTACCACTGCGCCACCATGTCGCCCCGCCTTAAAAATTATTGATCAAATTTCATTTCATAGAACTTCAGCTAAATAAATAAATGCACATTAAAATAAACTTCACAACTGGATGCATTTTTATTTTCACACTCACTAATAAAGAGAGGCTTTTCAAGTACACAAGCCGGACTGTAGTTATATCAAGTGTTATGGGTGAACAAATGTGGTAAAAGGTTTTGTTAAACTATAGGTTACATCCACAATACTACATATTTTGGGTTTTTTTAAACACAAACATTAGCTTCGGTTTTCACCTTAGTCCACACTACTCTGGTGTTTTAACGCAGCAGTAGTAAAATCACAAAAACTGAGACTTTTGAAAACGCTCTCCAGAGTTGTATACTGAAAAAGGCGGCTAGAGCTGCTCCTTGTGCCTACTATTTGACCTGGACTCTCATTCAATATCTGTTGCCAAACAAAAAAATAAAATAAATAAAATTAATAAGGAGCTTGATGGAAGTTATTTACTCTAATGGTGCATTCATGTGTTATAGAACGGTGTTGTGGTGTGAAATTTTGCATATAAGTTGATAAATATTTTGTATGTCTTTAGTTTTATGGTTAAGTACACCCCCCCCGCCCCCCCCCCCCCCTTTTAGGACTGAGTCTCTTTGTAATTTTACGACAGGTTTGAGGGAAGTGCCTCAAACCAGTTTGGCAAGTGATTCTCTGTAGGACTCCCAGTCAACCCCCACAGGAAAGCCAGACTACCTTGCTGGAAAGCTTCACCTTAACACATGGTTTTTGGTGGCAGGTGTGATGGTATTCTGTGCCCCATTGGTCTGAAGTATGACTGTATGGAATTGGCTTGTATCAGAAGCCTTTATGTACCATGACGCCCTATTGGCTGCAGGGTTTGGACAGAGAGTCTATAAATTTGCTTGCTTTACCCCTCCCTCTCTCTCTTACCAAATGATGAAGAAGCATCTCACACACCATGAACTGAAAAAGACCACACTGAGAAGCACAACTCAGCAGCCATATTGAGACAGGCATGCAGCCTTTTCTGAAGAAAGCTGACCAAAAATGATGCTTTAACTAGATACATTTTAAGTAACTAACAAGTCTGTGTGCCGCCTGAAACTACACATCAGCATTTATCAGGCTGTATGGTTGCCAATATTCAAATGTACTTTGCTTATTGTTATTATTTATGAATATTATCAATAATACATTATTTAAAGTGTAACTTAACTCCTGCTTGTCTTTTACTACACCTAATTGCCTAAGGTTATAAATGTAGAACGGAAGGTGGGGAGAAGTTATATGGTACAATACCTTATAAACAGTGGTAAGTCTGTGAGATCTGAGGCATTCTGATGAAAGATACACATTAATAATACAAAAGAGGAAAGTAGAGTATTATATTACTCTACCAAGACAAAACAAACTGATTGGAAATTTAACTCTCAATGAGACAATTTGGAGAAAACAATGCTACTCGAATTAGGTTGCAGTTCAGTCTTTTAGCACCACAATGACTTAAAGCAAACAGCCAAGGCAATGCCGGAGTGGCTTTAGGACAAGTCAAAGGTGTCCCAGCTGGGTATTGCCCCCACTTATTCCATCCTTCCATTGTGGCAATCTGGCCAGGTAAGGAATTCACCTCCGCCCTGGGCGGGACGCCCACTCATCCTCTGGGGCATCCACAATATTAAGAGATAAGCAGAAGCAAGACCATGATTGAGTAAGTATGTCTCATTCTAAATACATATGGCTTGACATCTCCATAAATCTTACATCAGATTAACAAACAAAAATGCGCTGCAAGTGAGAATTTCTTGAGTGTTGTATGCCCTAAATCATCACCGGTGATATGGTGTTACAGGAAGAAAGCAAACATAATCCTAGGTGGTATAAGTCAATAAACTGCAAGGGAGAAGAAGAGATTACTGCTGTATAATGCACTTCTCACAGTTCAGATAGTGCTACCCGTGCAGTATTGGGCCAGATAAACCACTTGATTTGGGTGCGATGAAACCACAATGATAATTGCAAGGACACAGGATAGAGGCGCAGAGACCAAAGGACATCTGTAAATGCTAAAGAGAGCATTCCAGACAATGGTAAGGAAAGGACTTACAGGGGAAGTGTAATTTTAGAAAGTGGAAGTCTGGACAAGTGGAATTCCAATTGGAATAAACATTTACATTCACATTTATTTGCTTGGCAGATGCTTTTCTCCAAAACGACTTACAAAAGAGTTAAACATAATCCAATAAAATTAGATTAAAGCTATATAGCAACACATACTAATTCCCATTGTCCTTTCCCTGTACAAAAACAGTCCCCAAGATGACAAATCTAATGAACCCTTCTTCTTTAAGACAGGAGATAGACTAGAACACTCTGTGTACATATTAAAGCATGGTAAGACCTGCTAGGGTGGATGTTTAGCCTAGTCGACTAGATGTTCATACTATAAATTGTGCTAATGGCTCTCTCCCTCTGCTAACCCATCGTTGAGAATTAAAGATGGGCACTATGTGCCAGAAGGCTGATTAAAAATAAAAGACCAGAGGGGATAAGGCAAAAGTCATGGCCAGAGACAGGTAAAAGGTCACAATACCTGTAAAAGGCAAAGCATACCAAACACCAAAGCCTTTAAACTACAAAACAAACAACAAAGAAAGAAAAAGGCTTAACATTAAGATTTTCTTGGAAAAGGGTTTTAACTTCCACTAAGGCTTATAAGAGAGGAAAAGTTTATTTTAGGTAAGGGAACCTGGTAGCTGTATACCGGATGTCGCCATGTTAAATAGCATATGTGTGTCAGAGGGAGACACTTTTACATTTTTTTGTGCACTGGGTGGTTCCATTAGGCACCCACTGTTGGGACTGGGGGGTGAGAAGTTAAAAGGCTGTCTGTACTTATTAATGGTATTTGCTGTCTTGCAAGGGAGTCACTGCTTTGAAGTCTGGCCTTGGAGGATGCCTGTATTTACCTGGCTTGGAAATATTGGTTCCTAATCAGCATATCTGTACTTATTAATGTTTGGTAACCATACATTTTGTTAACTTGTGTTTTCATTAATTGTTAAACCCAGGCAATTTAGATGTGCCATTGATTAAACTGTTTGTCCAGGACTGACAAAAGCAGAGACTGAAGTAAATATAAACTCCTGGCCAGCAGAAGGCAGGAGGGAGAGTCCACAGGAAACGCTGCCAAGACACTCGGACAGGGCACAGGGGCTTGCAGGCAGACAAGGGTACCTGGCTGGCACGACGTGAGGCACAAGGACGGCAACATTTACTTCCAGGGAGGAAGAGACAGCTCCACAAGGAGACGCCAGTTGTGGGTCCAGCGAAAGAGGGAAGTCGCATGAGAGGACCAAGCGAAGCTGACAGACGAGGAATGAGGCGTGCCTAGGTCCCAGCCACACAAGGAGCCCAGAGTGGAAGAAAAAGGAACAACGAAGAGACACTGACAGGGAGTCAACAGTTTGACACAACTTCTGCCGGGGAACAGAGTGCATCCTTGGACAGTTGAACAATTAAGTGTTGGGGTAACACAGTGCCCAAACTGGACTCTGCACCACTAAAGGTTGTATCCTCCAATTCTTGTTTTTAACGGACTTTTAGAGGGTGGAATGTGTATTTTCCTTTTAAAAAAAGGGAAATTGATTCCTGATATGTTTAGTTTTTGTTATGTTCGTTCATCTTTTTAATGTATCTTATATTGTTTTGTGTAATAGAACTTACTGTTGCTTTTTTCTAAAATTACTGTTGTGTCTTTCATTGTGTGTTTACTCACCGCCCAATTTAAGAAACCTGTGTGCTATTATTGGTAAATTTCAGGAGTTCCCAGTCTCTTAATAAAACTGGGTGGCATAGTCGGATATTTTAATGGTGTCTAAGTTAGATTACCTATAAGTGTGACCAGACACCTGTGACATGTGTGGTGGCATCAAGAGCCCCATTCAAATGTCTGGCAATGGACGTTGTTTAATAATAATAATAACAATTAATTACGTTTGTATAGCACTTTCTCACTACCCCAAGTTGCTAAAAGAACATGGCAGTGGCCGGGCCTAAATACTGCAAAATGTATGGCCCAAAAAATAAGAATGGTGATGTGAAACGTAATTATTATGATGGTCACAGAGCCCGAGGATTATATTGAGAAGGGAAACAATAACCAGGAGATAATTTACATGAGACAAGACACGTAACGAGAGTGAGATGGGGTCATTATCACAATAGGCAACCAAAACAATAGAGCAAGACAGAAATCAGTAATCGAAAGCAATAAAAGAAACCTGAACACTAGGGCCTAGTTGTTTTGAAACAATCACTAAAGAAATTCTAATTTGTTTAACTAACCGGGAGATGAAGTGTCACAGAGTTGGCGTCATATTTAAAATCATCACCTCCGATAACGTAACTGATGCAACAATCGTGGACATGTGACGCATCTTGCTGTGTTACGTAAACAATAAATGAGACAGGAATAAAAAAAATAAACTTTTTTAAAATAAATCAAAATATCTAGAAGATCTCCAAAATAGAATCTACCAAGCAAAAAATATAATACAGGTATGAAACATTCTGTTCATTACAATAATAAAATAATTTTAAAGCAATACTGCTAATAATAATCCTTCAAAAACATTCTTATATCAATAATATAATCCAAGATACAGGTTCGCAACACTAAATTTATGACCAAAAATAAACATGAATCAGTTAATAAAAGTAATCAATCATTAGTAAGTCACTGTGACATATGCTTTAATTGATTGTGCCGTGAATTTTTGTTATAGATGCATCATTCATACATATAGATTATCTTGCATTTATCCACACATAATAAAATATTGTAAGAACTCAACCATTAATGACTGAGCACCTGAGTGTTTAAGGCTCAGATGAGGAGGGCCAGATGATGCACTAACAGCCAGAAAGGGATGCAAATTAGGGCAGTCCTAAACCACAGGAGGCGGAGCCTTTGGGGCTCAAGTTACAGTATCTGAACAGCTAATGGCTCTATGATAATTCTGTCATGTGACTGCATAGGTGCTTAAAGATGTCAGAGATCTGCCAACACTGACGAACAGGTGGTGGACAAATGATTGTAAGATGCAGGATGGCTATTAGTGTGGTACAGAAAGGAGCTGCAGAGATGGCAGTGGCAGGGAGAGCTGGAGGGGTGGTCAGGAGATGCGAGACAACTGAAACCAGCACACTACAGAGAGCTGTCACAGCAAAAAGCTGGAGAATGAAACTCCTGGTTGGCATACTCTGAGGCCAGTGGATTTAAGTATAGGCCTGTGGACTCCTGTGCTGGTAACAATGGAGTGGGATAGGTACAGGACAGAACACCAGAGAACAGTAACGATGTGCTCTAGAGCAGTGGTTTTTAATCAGTTGGGGGCACAGCACACTAGGGGGCCTCAGTAGATTCCTAGGGGGGGCCACAAGATGACTGACGATAATTAACAAAGAGTGTCAATCTTATTTCTTTAAAGCAGACTGCTTCATCATTATCCAAAATATGTGGACAAGGACTGTCAGTATTCTTGAAGACACCCTTTAATATCAGTTCATAGATTGTATCCATATATACCTGGGCCAGGATACATTTACACCTGCCATTAAAATATGCCACCAGTGTCCGCGCGTGTTTATCTACACAACACAGTTAGCACAGTTAGATTGGGAATGGGCTGCTCACAGTTACCCAACAAGAAAACATGAAAAGAAGGTGATACAGCACATTGCCATTAAGAAATGCATAATTTTAGCATAATTTCAAAGATGTGATGGTCTCACGAAAGATATGGAAGCTTTAGATATGCCGCCGCTGCCACCCCATTCACTTTTTAAAGCTGCACAGGTGTCATGGCTGGCTACTGGTCCTCCCGTGGCTTGCTGCCTCAGCCACACTTTATTTGTTCCACTGACTTCATTGTTGTATGTGGAAAGAAAACACATTTGTATTTCCACTCATCATTCTTAAATGTCGCTATTGCTCATAGAAGCAGAGGTAATTTTGTAATTAAGTTATAAAAAAACAGTCTACAGCAATATATTTTATATTTTAAAATTACTTTTGATTTTTACAAATATATAACCATTTTATGCATAATTTAAAAATGAATACTTAAAGCCAAGTGAGTAGCTTTTGGCATCCAAAATATTTGCAGTGACAAATTACTGGTTATTATTTATCCCTGAAAATGCCAACTTGTTTTATGTTATAATTAAGAATGTCAGGCACTAGAAATAACTTTTATTTAATAGAAACATGCAGACGTTTTGAAAATGCTTCTTAATTTTGTTTTATGCTTTAAAACACTCAGGCAGTGCAATAGCATAGCAGCAGATATGCTTTTGATAATAAATGTAAGTTGAAAAAAATCCCTTTTATTAAGAATGCAGTAAAAGTACAAAAGGGTAGATATAATGGGATAGAGGGGGGTTTCACATATTCTTATGGTTTAACTGGGGGAACTTTTGATGAATAAAGGTTAGGAACCACAGCTCTACAGCATAAGTTAGATTGTGTCTTCCAAGGCTTGAACATGAGAAAAATTAAAGAGGGTGACGGCATTGGCTGGAGCCACGACACAAGAGCTTACAGAATGGCTTCTCTGAATGGTTATGACAGTGGGAGAGAGGATACAACTCACTGGTGAATTGGTCAAGCTGAAATAAACTGCACAAGAAATCCTTAAACCTTATAATGGGTGTGTGTTTATCTTCTCGGCAACTGGTTACTACAATATTTTAGCTTGTACCAGTATGCGCTATGTGAGCTGTGAAACAAGAATGGTAAGGATGAGAGGATGGTGAGACCTACTATGGTAGGTGGATGGAAACACGCAAAGACAAACTAGAAACTAAATTAGAACTAAAGCTGAGTCTCAGAATATTTCTCATAGCCAAGAACCTACTGGAATATCCTGACTATAGAAACAAAGAAAATGAAGAAGGTACATACAGTAAATGGAATACCGTATATAGTTTTTTTTGCACTAGCTTTTGTGAACAATATTTGAATAAGGTCATAACAAGAGCAGCTAAGATTCACTGTCACTCACTGTCCATCACTGTGAGTTAGCATCTGAGAATCTATCCAGCCTTAGAACCACCTGACAAAGCTGAAGAGCCAAGAGCTCAGCAATAGAAAACAAATGTGCCCACAATCCTGTTGTACCAGAGACGTATGTTCTGATGGTGTTCTGCATCCTGTGCATTTGTTTCAAGAATTTAAATCAGCATCAAAATTCAAGCTAGGTGCTGTTTTTCTCTGATGTCTGACTGTTTTGTCCTTAATATTATTTTATTTTTTGGACTCACAACAGACTGCAAGATAAAATAAGCTAGATTTTTCAAAGGGTACATGTGCCCTCTTCCAAAAACAGGCTCAAATGAAGCCTGCATTGCTGTGAATCTCTGAAACTGTCGTGGGAAATGTACAAATCAAAGTCATGCTTTTATTGTAAAGGGAGTTCTCCGTGATGCCACACTTAATTGAGGTGAAAGGTGCTTTTTTGTGTGTCAGATGTGAGAAAGGGCTGTATTTGGAAACGTTTAAGTGTGGAAACTGAAAACCCCTCTCCAAATATGTTATGCAGCCATACCACCTGCACTTGGACCTGTCTTTTACTTGGATGGGAGACCAGTTAAGAAAAGCTGGGGCTGCTACTGGAGGCCATCAGTTAGGTGCTTATCCTGTGGTCTGTGTGTGGATCCCGATGCACCAGAGAAGTGACAGGAACACTGTGCTGGAAAAATGGTGCCATCCTTCAAATAAGACAAAAAAAACAAGGTCTTGACTATCTGAGGTCAGTAAAGATCTCTGGGCATGTTTTGAAAAGAGTAGGGTGGGGTGTTCCAAACGTCCTGATGAAACTGTCCACCATGGCCCAGACCAATCTGCTTCCAGAATGATCCCCTGTCTCTAATCAGCTTATCTACCTCTCTTGCCCTTTCACCAGCTAACACCTAATGTGCGGTGAGTGTACTGGCACAAGAATGGCTGTCATTGTATCACCAAGGTGGGTGCTGCACACTGGTGGTGACTGAAGTGGATTCCCACTGTCTATGCAAAGCTCTTTATGTAGGTTTGAAAAGACAAGTAATTAATTAATTAAGGGGCTTGTGGACATATTGCCTAAATATATTTTTCGTGAAAGCTAAACAGCTTTTTTGTATACTGCTTACATCAGGATAACTTAAGAAGTGTCCTGGCAATAAAGTGGGAAGAGACTTGATATAAAGATTATTTTATTACCTAGCGTGTTTTTTTTTCTCTCTTTTATTTTCCCTTCTCTCCATTGTCTTGTTGTGGTTGTGACGTTCCCGCATGTAGACTGAGAGTCCCCATCAGGCATGTAGAGCCAAAAACAGCTGCCAATTAGCATTATATCTGGGATTTAATGTTCATTATTCACTCAGCTCTAATTGCGATTATCTGGAGAGTGTGAGATTCTACAGTGCTTTCGGCAAGCAATGAAATGATTAAGTGATCAATGATTGTGTTTCAACTTCATTATATAACCTTGCTTTACATAAATTTAAAAAGTTCAGCGTGCAAATGTAAACACATAGTATAAACCAACCTGATATAACAGGTGGCATGTGTTCAATATGAGCGACTGACTTCAGATCACTCAGTAGTGACTTTAAATGTGACACAGGGTGACATGATTCAGCTAAAAGATGGAGTATGTGTGAATCATCCATCCGTCCATTTTTCAGAGTCACTTTATCCCAGTTAGCATTGTAGGAGTGCCAGTGTTCTGCCAGAAGTGTCTACTGAGATGAGATAAAAGTAGTTCAAAATTGGTGGGCGGGACCTGGTAAAGCTGTCAATCATGTGGATAAATGCAGGTCAAGAACGAGCCCAAGAGCTGAGAGACAGCAGGGCTGAAAGCATTCAAGATGACATTCGATCACAGAGCAGCTCGGTGCCTGCAATGTCATCAATCAGCTCATCGGGCTTCTCCTTATGGCTTGTTTGTACTAAAAAAAATGAAAAGAAAGGATGCAGTTTATTGAGTTAAGTAAAATTATAAAAACATAACACACTTCATAAATAAAAGGAGACTATTCAGTTATACAGAATATAATCACTTGTGTGTCAGACACTGTGCTTTACCATTTGTGTCTTACCATACGAAATCCCACAGAATGAATCCACACTGCTAAATATTAATGAGAATATTAAGCTGTTTTGCATTTTATTGTAATATATGAGTTCTTATTTATACTACAAGGTTATCTGTAACTTTGGCAAACATTTGTCTTAGTTTCGATCTGAATAAATAACTGATTTTATATCAATTGGTGACATCAATCCACTGCTTGATTCCATACAGAGAACCCATTTTCAATACCAATAAAAGGCAAAACCTACCAAACACATACAGCATTTAAACTGCAAAACAAAATGTAAAAACAAACAGGAAAGAAAGCCAGCAGCTACTATGTATTGGGTTAATAACAAAAATGAGAGTAGATGAATATGGTCCTCCTATAAAAAATGGCACAGGGTAGAAAAACACTTTGGCTCCATTCCACATTGGCACTCGCTTGCATGACTATTTCAAAATATCTCCTCAAATATTGGTGGGTAAGCCATCTCCCAACCAACATGGACTTCACGAGGTATCAGCACATTCGGCGATTTGTTTGATGGAATCAGGCTCGCCTCTTTCCAGTTTCTTAAAGACAAATTTACAATCCCTTTCTTTCTTTTTCTATTTACAGATTAGAATAACCACATATCTTGAGAACATCTATTCCCAACCATCGATCAACCTTCTTCCCTCTCCATCAAAGACATTTCCTTTTTGTATTCCAATTATCATGATTCCATTATTACATCTATCCCAGTTACCCAGAGGTAAATCACTGACCTATCCCTATCAATGCCATCATGTTGGAACACAATTATTAAAAACATCATAAATTCCTCCAAAAATGATAATTATAAAGCATCCTGATGGGTTTAGCGTCTGACCCAATCTGTCACCAGTGTTCCCCTAATGCACTTTTCTCCACACATTCTGGAAATGTCCAACTATTGCAATGCTCTGAATCTCAGTTACCCTCGCACTCTTTCCTCCATTTTATCTCTCTCTATTCCTTGCTCTCCTGTCATTCTACTCCTTTAGATTTCTTTAACTCCCTCTCTTTTCATCAACAATGAATTAGATTGATAGCTACTATAGCGGCTAAAGTCTTTATAGCATCCCAAAAGAAGACCTTCCACCTTCAGACCTTGTTATTTTCTCTGTCTGGAGGTCCACTTTTCATAACTTTGCATGGATCAACGGTGTATCAGCTTGAACATCCCGCTTGTGGGAAGACACTATTTTAATGATTAAGTCACGGATGACAGTGCACCCATGATTCAGATTGATTTATAAATTTCACTTTCTCTCAATTAGCCAGACATGAGGGCTTTGGCACTCTGTCAGCGATCTGTGTATTTGATTAATTCATTTGTACTCCATTTTCTTTTGTTTAGCTCCAGGGTGGTGTGGTGCACCAGTGAGGGTTCAAATTTATATACAAAGGTGTTCTCCTTTTGCTATCCTCTTCATCTATTTATTATTATTATTATTTAGCAGATGCCTTTATCCAAAGTGACTTACAAAGCAATATATGCATAAAAGTGCCAGCTTCAGAGTTACAAAACAAAAAAAGTGAGCACAAAGGAGTAAAACTACTACTCAATTATACCTACCACTAGACTAAGACAAACATTACTATCCTAAACTCCATGTCAGTACAGCAGCTGAAGGTGAGAAGCAAAGCAGATCCAAAATATTTAATGAAAAGGAGCATTTTCAAAAACTGCTAAACACAAGTGAACTGTATGCAGTACAAACAGATCAAAGTAGATCATTCCACAGCTTTGGAGCAAGAACAGAGTAATGTTGTTCATTCTTGGTACATCTGGCAAGAGAAGGAACAATCAGCAGACTGGCAGAGGCAGAACTAAGACTTCTTGAAGGGTTGTATGGAGAGACCAAGCACCAGAACCAACCAGAGAACTGTAGGTCAAGCCAAGTGTTTGGAACTGGATCCTTCCAGCAACAGGACGCCAGTGGAGAGACCAAGGTACTGGAATAGTAGGAATGAAATGAGGAACCGTGAACATCAGTTGAGCAGCTGCATACTGAATTAACTGGAGAGGTCTGATAGAAGCTGAAGGAAGGCCCACCAGGAGAGAGTTGTAATAATTCAGCCAAGAGAGAACTCCTTGTCTGAAAAAGGGGTTGTGAGGCATAATTAGTGAGGAAGGGTCACATCTTCTGAATATTATGAAGGAAGAAATGACAGGACTGGGTTTGACTTCCTTGAAATCAAATAAATATTAATAAAAAAAAACAAAAACAAAGCAACGGCCATAACATTAACATTTTCTTAGAAGAGCCTTTAAGGAAGGAAAAGTTTGCTTTAGAAAAGAGATCCAAAATGTGTTTGCTGAATACCACCATGTTGAATAGCATATACATGATGGCATCAAGAGCCCCATCCAAATGACATTGCTTCTATAAACGACATGGTAGCACCCATGCCTAAATCATTTAAAATGGCATGGCCTAGAAAAACAGAATGGTGGCGTGGAATGTAACTGTTATGATGGGCATGGAGGCCGAGGATTATAATGAGAAAGGAAATGATTACCAGGAGCTAATTTACATTAGACAGGAAATGCAGTAAAAGAGAGCCAGGGTCACAGTCAAAAAAGTCAAATGCAAAGGCAACCAAAACACAAGGGAAAGACAGAAATTAGCAGTGGGATGGCCCATGTGCTGACACCCACTCCGACTACAGGCATCTGTAGTCGTATCCGAACGGATCAGTGGTAGAAGAAGTTAGAGACCCAGACTTTAAACGTAAAAGCAACACCTCCTTCTTATTTCAACAATGTCATGCAATCATTAAAATGCAGTTCTCTGCAATGTCAAATTAAAGGCAAAAACTAACATAATGAGTGTAAGCGATTAGCTACAGTAGAAAGCAGGAAGAATGATGTCCACACTTTTGCACTCAGGATGTGTGCGGTCCCCATTGATTTCCCCAAACTTGCATGACCGGCCAACTGCACTTCTATCCAAAGAATGACATTGTGTTGCTGCTCAGCCATTTCCTCCTGGAGCCTCCTCTTCACTACCTCACAAGGTAAGTGCTGTTTAACTAATTATACCAGTATAAGTAAATCTATGAATAGTTATAAACCTTAACAAAACTAAACCCTATGAATACGGCCTATCTCAAGTGGTCCAGGGCAGAAAGGAGTTCAGAAAACAGTAAACAAAACCTTACACTAGGATGTAGCAAGGCCACATAACTTGTCATTCGGGTTGGCCTTCTGGACTGTCCATCACTTTATAATGTGGCTGTGGGGGTCTTTATAAATAGCCCTTCAGGCACTTGTGAGGACGACCCAGTGCTGGGAGGACCCTGCCCGGTAAACATTCCAGCTGCCAGTTGCCGGCGTCATGTTACCATAACAACCAAGCGGGGAAAAGATGTTTCAGTGGGAAACTTTTCTTTTTAAGGGGAATGGCGGATTGAGGAAAGGAGGAGAAAAAAGGAAGGAAAAGGCTGAAGGCAAGGTGGCGACTATCTACGCTTTAAGAATCATCAGGATCTGACTACACCCAGGGACGTCTGCTATTTGTGAGTGGCCACCCCGAAGTAATAATCAGTGTGACGAATCCTCGAGAAGAGGCCAGGGTCTGGTGTTCTCTGGGTGCTCCCGTTTGGTGAGTCGGACTCGTGAGTGAGTTTCTTCGTGATAGCCAGCGGAGAAGCCATTTTCGTCAGAGGATTGTTGTGTTTCCTCATGCCATCCTACAGTAGGAACTGAACTGCAGGTTTCTTCTGCATATATATGGACTACGTTAAATATTTCTTTTTGCTTTCTCTGAGAACAGTTTTTTTTAATTTTTCTTTATTGTCTGTATAAAACCAGGGGTTAGGAGGGAGGGCGTCTGGGGAAAGGGGTTCACAAATGAGCACTCAGGCACCAGGCAAGTAAATGTAATCAGCAGATTTCAGTATATTTACCAGTCCCACTTTCTTCTGATTTGTTTTTACCAGTTATTTTAGGGACAAGAGGGGCCGAGGACCGAATATGGTAATGCTATTTTATCCTTCAAATATCGCCCACTTCCCTCTCAGGTGGTGAAGTGTAGGAATCGCGTTCCCATATCGGGCAATTGCTACAAGGGCATACTTGTTTTTAAAAGAAAAATCACATAAAAATGTAAAGTTTTGTTTATCGAACTGAGGATAAAGTGTCACAGAGTCAGCACCCTATTTTTATTGTCATTTCCGATAATGTCATTGATGTAATGATTGTTGTCACATGATGCATCCTGCTATTATGATGATATATGCAAATAGCTGAAACACCTGAAATTTGGAGTCGATGCATTTTTAGGATGTAGTTAGAAATTGTACCACCTGAGAAAAACACTCAAGAAATGAGAAGGCTGCTGGGACTTAAACATGAACCACGGCTTCCAGAGCTGTAGGTAACGATTGTGCCCTCTATGTGATTTCAAATCAGGGACACCAAGATTGAATTTGGTTGTGTGGCATGAATAAAAGAGGAGAAAGGAACCTCAACCCGCTAATCAGTGTTTATTTCATTCAATTATCACTCTCTACCCCTAAATATTTGTATGGTGTGACTCATTGTACTAATTCACCATTTATTTCCATATGTGGAATCTTAAGCCATTATTTTCCTAAAATCCATGACCGTTTATTTAGTTTTCTTTGTATTAATTACAAGGAAATCTTTAGAGCATTTACACCTTGGATGAGAACTGAGAATAAGCTTTAATCTTGAAAATTAGAAAATGCCACCAATCTAAATAGGAGGAGGAGAGGATTTCACGTGAAACAAAGAGGTCCTGAAAACAGCCTTTAGTCTAGCGAGTTCTGAAAAAACAGGACGGACTTTCAAACGAGCTGGAAGGGCCAACTTGTAAGAGAATGATCCCATTTTCTTAAATGGTATAACAAACAATATAAGATGGACCCAGTTATGCCAAGAAACCCTAAAGCAGCGTTCTTTCATCAAAAGCCATGCCTTCTTCCTACATAACACAATATCCCGAGCAATTGCAAAAGAATGAGCAATAGAATTGTGGCACCCATTAAATTTTTAAATAGCATTATAGAAAAATCATAAAAATAACAAAATATAAATTATAATAATTGTAGCAGGAAAAAAATGCTAAAAAATAATGGTGAGAATCTCAGCATCTCATCTTATTCTACGACCTGCTTAATCCATTTTGGGAAACACAGGGAGTCAGAGCTTTTCCTGGCCTCACTGGGTACAAGGCAGGCATGTTGGGCGTGATTGACGTGTGACAAGACTGACGAGTCCAGTGGGTGCAAGATATATAAAAAAGTGGATTTCATACCTCATGTGTGTAGCTGCATGTGGGCCGCAATGGAGCAATTAAACGGGGAATGGTCTGCGCATGTATGAGACCAATTGACTCAAGCAATCCCTTCATTGGTGCTCTGTAGATCGTTGAGGAGCGGCCTACACTCTCAAGGATATAAATGCTCAAAGAAATAAATAAATCGAGAAGGAAAATTATCAAGAAAAAGAAGCCAATGCAAGTGGACAATGGCGAAGAAGTCAGGGAAGCCCCATTTAGAAGCGCAGGCAGAGGTGCTCCAGGGACATATCGGGTCGTCCTGCTGCTGGGATGAGAGTCATTATGCGGAACCGCAGTTGTCAGTGTCGCTATCCCTAATGTGATGCGTGAACAGGATGAGACGAGAGACAGAGCGAGCTAAAAAAAGACAATCCCTACTCTGATTTTATTTCTGTTTTAACTAATTTTGTTTTTTTTTTCTTGTTTATTGGATTTCAACTTCCCCACCAATGCACTGTTTTTATAGATCATTTGTTAATCAATTTAAAGCACTACACTTTGATTTTGGACACTGCCCTAGTTTTAATAAAAGCACTTTTGCACCGTAACTGTTGTTGTTATGTCCTCATTCACCCTAGTCCATCCTCAGTTATGACTATCAATGCCCCAGGAAAAGGAAGACACCCATGGCTGTGGGCACCTGGGGTATCACATCAGGAAACAGCCCTGAACAGTCTATCACCGGGCCCTTGGTCAGAATTGTTCAAATTAAATAGTGAGTCACGTACACGGAGACTCAGGAATCACTTCTTCATGCAAATTGTGATGGAAATCTATAATAAGTACAAAATCCTGAATCTGAATCAGAGATCCTGACAACTTCTTAAAAATTCTTACACTTCTTAAAGATATTAGGATAACCTAGCTATAAGATAGCTAAACAAGCTTGACGGGCTGAATGTCCACTTGTCACTTTTAAAAGGTATGTTCTGAAGAGGAGTGTGGCAACTTTTCCCATTTATTTTATAAATTTACTTTTTAGCATTAGAGCTGGACCCAATGTCAATAATGAATTTGGAATGAAAAGAAGAACCAAAAAGAAAACATACCAAAGAGAAAATCCTCTGTTAGGCCACAAATTACATTCAGTGTATTCAGCTTAATTTAAATAAATTAATATCGGCTGGTGATTATGGTTTTAGCAATTATCTCACATCTAATTTTGTGGATTAATATTCTCAAAATAATAATCACTATGCATGCAAACATCTTTGATTCCTGGCATCATTAGACACATGTTCGAGTGACAAGAGAGTGAAGAGACAAGCACAGTGGACCTGTTTTTAAAAAGCTGCACTCCATGGTGATTGGCAACCTAGCTGGGCTTTAGCTGATTATCTGCAAGCAAATGTGGACCAATCCTCTGAATTGGGGGGTTGTTTTGCTTTTCGTTTTGTTCTTTATTTCGCCTTATACAATTTCTTGTATTAGGAATTTGTTTGTTTTCGCATACCCCTTGGGGTCAGAGCGCAGGGTCAGCCGTTGTACAGCACCCCTGGAGCAATTACAGGTTAAGGGTCTTGCTCAAGGGCCCAGCAGAGTAGGATCTCTTTTTGCAGTGACGGGGATTCGAACCGGCAACCTTCTGGATACCAGCACAGATCCTTAGTCTCAGAGCCACCACTCCACAGAAACACTTGCTTTTCTACTGGCTACTGCATGTTCTGGGATGTTTAATATTCAATTAATGATTAATGATTAATTAATGGCTTTATTTTTTACAAACAGTCCTTTAGAGGAGCTTGTGATTCTGGCATGTCAGGTTGCCAAACGTCACTGTGATGCATCCGGTCAGGACAGTTTCAATAGTACAGTGGTAAATGTTTTCTGGTATTTTAGTTCTCAAGTCAAAGCTCTTTAGTCTGCTCAGGAAAAAAATGTTTTTGGAAAGATCTTAATGGACACAAGACTTCTTTGGAAAAATCCTAATTGTCACAACAAGAAGCAGTTGCCTGAAGAAGGGGCCTAAGTTTCCTCGATAGCTTGCATATTGTAATCTTTTTAATTAGTCAATAAAAGGTGTCATTTTGCTTGACTTCTCATTAAATCCATAATGGCTAACATGGTACAACACCCTAGTACTACAAACAATAAAGAGTGAGAGCCTTGCTCAACAGCATTATGTTCAAGGCTGAAATCAACCCGAATTGCCCAATGCAGGACAGTCACACTCACATATGAACATTCACTCACATTGGGTCAATTTAGACCCAACAAACAATCTAGTCCCACATGTCTTCAAGATGTGTGAGGAAATCTGAAATCATTAACAAAACCTATGAAAATATTGTCGGAAAGAGCGAGGTGCACCCTGGATGGGAACTGATCCCAGGTCCTTGCTAACCACTACACCACAACATACTCCATATTTGATATCCCCAGCACATTTTATTAATTAGTGGACCTATGAGTTGAGCTCTAAAATAAATGGACAATCAAATGATTAATTTTTGAGGAAATGAATTAAATTGAGTTTCACATTTAAATAATGTCCATCTACTGAGGAATTACAGTATATCCGAATCACTCTTGGTCTTTTAGCTGCATACAGTTGTTACAGAAGGAGACTGACATTTAATTATGCAACATACTGTATATGTGGCATACTGTCTTAACACACGAGGCTCATTCTCCTAGGCAAGAAGATCTTATTTGAATGTGTCAGACACGTGCGGTTGGGAGGCAGGCTAAGGGCTTAATTGAGGCCGGAAAACAAGGAGGGAGATTTATGAAGTGCACTAACCTGTCCTCTTCCTTTTCTGCAGATCACCTGAAAAGACACCTGCCTTAAACTCCTCCAAGTTCCCACAATCCCTCCTAGCCACACCTCCTATTGACCTCACTTCCACCTTGAGCACCCATGGACCCGCCTCTTCCACCCTGTGACTATAAAAGCCTAGCACCTTCCCTTCCTTTATTTGTCTCTATTTGGATGCTGAACCAGAGAGTTCTCTGGTGCTGTTATATTGTTTGCCTGGCAGTGTGTATAATATGCAGGGCGGATTCCCCAACTCTTTTTCTGCCTTCTTTTGTCATTAACACATGGCAATGGGATCTCATATAGCTATTTTTTCTCGAATATTTTTCTTGAATTAAAGGAAATGTTTCCCATGACATTTATTTAACATGTATTGTGTTATAAAGAATTAATCTCTCTATATATATACTGTATAAAATCCAACCTCTGTTTGTCCGCTTTTCACATGAGAACTAATTAACAGATTTAGATCAGGTTTTTTCTATAATTTTCTTGAACATTCTGGTTGAGTTTATGACTTCTCTCACTGTGTAAGTATCATAGTTTGGTTGCAGCACTGATTTATTGGCACGAATCTGAGAGAGAGGCTGTGGGCCGAGGGGAGGCGGAGGTGGGACCTCAGGAGTAGGGAGCCAGGCGGGGCCCTGCTTACTCACATGCCAGCCTCTGTTCGAGTCGCTCTACCTCTCGTCACATGTTGGAGCATAACTTGCCTCCATTTAGCTAGCAAGTCTTGTTTGTTCAGCAGACAATATCATCTAGAGATTGTTAAAGAGTAATGTTTGACGTTTTTAAGAGAGAGATCAGAGCTATGTGTGTTTTAGAGGGTACCTGCTGACTGCCAGAAATATCACATCCACATACTCTTCACCCCATGCGGGGGACGCTCTCCCATCAGAGCTGAACACAATCAGATACAGTGGCAACGTTTGACGTTGGAGCGTACCTACCTTCCACTTGGCCAGAGATACCTTGCCAATTTTTTACATTTTTGGCAAAGAGATCACAGCTACATTCTTGCCCCTGACAGCAAAACCAAAAATATTGTATATCAAGAGGCTCTCAGATATGAAAGCTTTCAATATAAATTCTTCCTAATGCAAATGATTACGCTTTTTCTATTGATTTTTAAAGTTTGTCCTGGTTTACTACTACACGGGCAGAGCTGTGGGGAACAGCTAGTTTAATAATAAATATAAAAATAATATAAAAAATATAAAATAATATAAAAATAAATATAAAAATAGTAGTTGAGTCATGCCCATCAGAGGTTGGGTCCCTGCATAGAGTTGAACCTACAGTTGCCCAGGAAAACTGCAGTACAGAATAAAGAGCTGTGTATCCTGCTGAGCTAAAGAGCTATCGGACACCGTACACTCACTAAGAGGAGAGCAAAAACTAAAAACTTCTATTCATGAGTCAGTTCATCTCAGTTCATACTAAAAACAGGCACAGTCATGCACACTGTGACTGTGTAGAGCTACCAATTTACTTAATATGCACATCTTTGGAACCCTGAAAAAACAAAATGCATCCAGAAAAACCGAATAGGTGCAAACCCCACCAAGAAAGTGAAAAGGCTGGGATTTGAAGTCAGTTTCCTGAAGCAATGCTGTCCACCAAGCCACCATGGTGCCTGATGGGAGAACTGCTAGTATATCATCTCAGTTCATCACACCACTTAGATAAACTGAAGCCCACCTGAGCAGCACTGGGCACATAGCAGGGATTAACATCTCAGCAGTTATTCAGATGTGCACATTTTAGGGATATGGAGAAAGAGCAGGGCAGCAGAGTAAAACTCCACACAGAGACAGCTGATATGTTACCCTCTGTAGATGGCTTAGGCCAATCGAGAGCTTCTAGACTTCACAAAATGACTCATTCACAAGCTGTGAGAAGCATGAACTTAACATCAGCACCTCTGGAGTCTTCTAAATTAATATGACGAAATAAGAGTAAGTGTGTTTGTGTTAAATTGGTACTTTGAGGATGTTAAAAATGATGGCAATTGTTGTCCTAATGTTGTAGCTTTGCATTGAGGTATCAATTGTGAAATCTTCACTAATTAAATTGCTAACAATGGACCCTATTAGGGCAAGTGTTTAATTACTTACATAAAGACACAGGAAAAAATGTACAAACCCCACAGAGACCCTCCAGGAGTTGTGAGACCATAGTGCTAACTCCTGTTTCACCATAACATACCAATATCTACTGTTCATACTGCAATCTAGGTATGAGCTACAAAGAGCAATCAAAACAGCAAAGGCAGAGTACGGAAGCAGGTTGGGAAATGATTTTGGTGGCAGCGATCTGCATTGACTGTAGAGAGGTTTGTAGGTGATCATGGACTACAAAATCTCACCAGCTGTGCCCACGGATACCCTTGCCTGGCTCCGGGATGAGCTGTACCAGCTTTATTTATGAGTAGAGCAACAGAGTTTTCAAAAACCACAATTGTGCCTGTGCCAAAGAAATGTGCTATTTCTTGCTTGAATGACGCTGATAACCTCTGGAGTTACTGGACATGATCCACATTAACATCCCTGCTACCCTGGATCTGCTAAAGTTTATATACCAGATCTGTGGATGATGCCCTGCATACAACATCTGGAAAGAAAGAACACCTGTGTGCTAAAGCTCAGAGACCTTGGTTGGTTGGTTCAAGCAGCTCCATCTGTGGTTGTGTGTTTCACTTCCTGACAAATGGGCCCCAGTCAGTGAGGACTGGCAAAAATAACTCCTCTATGCTGTTCACCAACATTGGCATTCTGCAGGACTGCTGTCTCAGCCCACTGCTATACAGTCTATTCACTCATGACTGTGTAGCAAAGCATTAGGGTGACATTATCATCAAGTTCACTGACAACACCCCTGTGATTGGCCTCATCAGCAATACTGATGAGGCTGCCTACAGGAGGGAGGTAAAAGACTGACTGTATCATGCCATAAAAACAACTTCTCCTTGAATGTCAACAAAGAAAAAGAGATCATTGTTGATTTCAGAAAGAACAAAGACACTCACACTCCACTCTACACTCTACTCACACTCAATGGCATCCTTTCTCCATACAGATATCAGCTTTAGGTTCACGTGTGTCTAGATTACTGACTGCCTTTTGTGGTCTGTTAACACCACCTGCATTCTCAAAAAAACTCAGCAAAGGCTCTTTTTACTGAGGAGGATAAAGAGCATTTGGAGTAGGAACCAAAACACTAGGGAACTTCTATTACTGCATGATTGAAAGGATCCTGACTGGATGCATCATGGTGTGGTTTGGTAACCTGTCTTGCCGGGATCGCCAGCTCCTCCAGAGGCCTCTCCATACAGCTTATAAAATCACTGGGACTGACCTTCCTCAGCTTCATAGCATCTACTCAACCAGATGTCTGAAGCGAGCTGAATCCATCATTTCTGATGACAGCAACCCACCTTGTACCCTGTTTTCACTTCTGCTTTCTGGGAAGCATTACTTGAGCCTCACCATTCTCTCCATCCACTTTAGGAATAGCTTCTTACCCCAGGCATAAGATCATTGAACTCCCAGCAACCTGATCCTGCAGTGTGTACTGGTTTATGCCTAATTGTACTCTACGTTACATATGTACTGCCATCTTATTTTTATTTACTGTATTTATTTATCTTCTGTGGGGCTCGGCTGGGCACAGCCCGAAGAGGCAACGTGGGTCCCCCTTCCCATGGGCTCACCACCTATGGGAGGGGCCAAGGAGGTCGGGTGCAGTGTGAGTTGGGTGGTGGCCGAAGGCGGGGACCTTGGCGGTCCGATCCTCGGCTACAGAAAGTGGCTCTTGGGACGTGGAATGTCACCTCTCTGAAGGGGAAGGAGCCTGAGCTAGTGCGCGAAGTTGAGAGGTTCCGGCTAGATATAGTCGGGCTCACCTCGACACACAGCTTGGACTCTGGAACCAATCTCCTTGAGAGGGGCTGGACTCTCTACCACTCTGGAGTTGCCCCCGGTGAGAGGCGCCGAGCAGGTGTGGGTATACTTATTGCCTCCCAACTTGGAGCCTGTACATTGGGGTTTACCCCGGTGGACGAGAGGGTAGCCTCCCTTCGGCTTCGGGTGGGGGGACGGGTCCTAACTGTTGTTTGTGCGTATGCACCGAACAGCGGTTCGGAGTACCCACCCTTTTTGGAGTCCCTGGAGGGGGTGCTAGAGGGCATACCTTCTGGGGACTCCCTCGTTCTGCTGGGAGACTTCAATGCTCACGTGGGCAATGACAGTGATACCTGGAAGGGCGTGATTGGGAGGAATGGCCCCCCTGATCTGAACCCGAGCGGTGTTTTGTTATTGCACTTCTGTGCTCGTCACGGATTGTCCATAACGAACACCATGTTCAAGCATAGGGGTGTTCATATGTGCACTTGGCACCAGAACACCCTAGGCCTCAGTTCGATGATCGACTTTGTGGTCGTGTCGTCGGACTTGCGCCCACATGTCTTGGACACTCGGGTGAAGAGAGGGGCGGAGCTGTCAACTGATCACCACCTGGTGGTGAGTTGGCTTCGATGGTGGGGGAGGATGCCGGTCAGGCGTGGTAGGCCCAAACGTGTTGTGAGGGTCTGCTGGGAACGTCTGGCAGAGCCCCCTGTCAGAAGTAGCTTCAACTCCCACCTCCGGCAGAACTTCGACCACATCCCGAGGGAGGTGGGGGACATTGAGTCCGAATGGGCCATGTTCCGTGCCTCTATTGTTGAGGCAGCTGACCGGAGCTGTGGCCGTAAGGTGGTCGGTGCCTGTCGTGGCGGCAATCCCCGAACCCGCTGGTGGACACCGGCGGTGAAGGATGCCGTCAAGCTGAAGAAGGAGTCCTACGGGACCCTTTTGTCCTGTGGGACCCCGGAGGCAGCTGATAGGTACCGGCAGGCCAAGCGGAATGCGGCTTTGGTGGTTGCTGAGGCAAAAACTCGGGCGTGGGAGGAGTTTGGGGAGGCCATGGAGAATGACTTTCGGACGGCTTCGAGGAGATTCTGGTCCACCATCCGGCGTCTCAGGAAGGGGAAGCAGTGCAGTGTCAACACTGTATATGGTGGGGATGGTGCGCTGCTGACCTCGACTCGGGACGTTGTGGGTCGGTGGGGGGAATACTTTGAAGACCTCCTCAATCCCATTAACATGCCTTCCAATGAGGAAGCAGAGCCTGGGGACTCAGAGGTGGGCTCCCCCATCTCTGGGACTGAGGTCACCGAGGTGGTCAAAAAACTCCTTGGTGGCAGGGCCCCGGGGGTGGATGAGATACGCCCGGAGTTCCTCAAGGCTCTGGATGTTGTAGGACTGTCTTGGCTGACACGCCTCTGCAACATCGCATGGACATCAGGGACAGTGCCTCTGGATTGGCAGACCGGGGTGGTGGTCCCCCTCTTTAAGAAGGGGGATCGGAGGGTGTGTTCCAACTACAGAGGGATCACACTCCTCAGCCTCCCTGGAAAAGTCTATTCAGGGGTCCTGGAGAGGAGGGTCCGTCGGATAGTCGAGCCTCGGATTCAGGAGGAACAGTGTGGTTTTCGTCCTGGTCGCGGAACAGTGGACCAGCTCTATACCCTTAGCAGGGTCCTGGAGGGTGCATGGGAGTTTGCCCAACCAGTCTACATGTGTTTTGTGGACTTAGAAAAGGCATTCGACCGTGTCCCTCGGGGAATCCTGTGGGGGGTACTCCGAGAGTATGGGGTACCGGCCCCCCTGATAAGGGCTGTTCAGTCCCTGTACGATCAGTGCCAGAGCTTGGTCCGCATTGCCGGCAGTAAGTCGAACCCGTTTCCAGTGAGAGTTGGACTCCGCCAGGGCTGCCCTTTGTCACCGATTCTGTTCATAACTTTTATGGACAGAATTTCTAGGCGCAGCCAGGGTGTTGAGGGGGTCCGGTTTGGTGGGCTCAGGATTGGGTCACTGCTTTTTGCAGATGATGATGTCCTGTTTGCTTCATCAGGCCGTGATCTTCAGCTCTCTCTGGATCGGTTCGCAGCCGAGTGTGAAGCGGCTGGGATGAGAATCAGCACCTCCAAATCCGAGACCATGGTCCTCAACCGGAAAAGGGTGGAGTGCCCTCTCAGGGTTGGTAGCGAGATCCTGCCCCAAGTGGAGGAGTTCAAGTATCTCGGGGTCTTGTTCACGAGTGAGGGAAGAATGGAGCGTGAGATCGACAGGCGGATCGGTGCGGCATCAGCAGTAATGCGGGCGTTGCTTCGGTCTGTCGTGGTGAAAAAGGAGCTGAGCCGCAAGGCGAAGCTCTCAATTTACCAGTCGATCTATGTTCCTACCCTCACCTATGGTCATGAGCTATGGGTAGTGACCGAAAGAACGAGATCGCGAATACAAGCGGCTGAAATGAGTTTCCTCTGCAGGGTGTCTGGGCTTTCCCTTAAAGACAGGGTGAGAAGCTCAGTCATCCGGGAGGGGCTCAGAGTAGAGCCGCTGCTCCTCCGCATCGAGAGGAGTCAGATGAGGTGGCTCGGGCATCTGATCAGGATGCCTCCTGGACGCCTCCCTGGTGAGGTGTTCCAGGCACGTCCAACCGGGAGGAGGCCCCGGGGAAGACCCAGGACACGCTGGAGGGACTATGTCTCTCGACTGGCCTGGGAACGCCTTGGGATTCTCCCGGAAGAGCTAGAAGAAGTGGCCGGGGAGAGGGAAGTCTGGGCATCTCTGCTCAAGCTGCTGCCCCCGCGACCCGACCTCGGATAAGCGGGAGACAATGGATGGATGGATGGATGGATTTATCTTCTGCTACTCTTATGCATTTCCTATATTTACATATACATCATCATCTTATAGTACAACAAATATTATTGCTGTACATACTTCCTCACCCCTATCCCCCCTCCCTGGAACTGTTTCACTGTGCTCTCATAGTGCATATGACAATAAAATCTAATCTGATCTAATCTAATCTAATCTAATCCCTAGATGAGACACCAGTCCATTTTACAGCAAATTTAGATTTAAATCTAAACTAACATTTATGTCTTTGGGGTGCTTCAATTTATTTACTGATTTTGCTCAATCAAATTTAGGGGCCACTGGGGGGGGCATGGCTGGAATACAGGGCTGCTTAACCAAGGATGACATAATAATAATAATAATAATAATAAATTTTATTTATATTGCACTTTATGTCATGCCAATCCATCAATGGGCACAATCTCTTACTCCAGGCTAACATGTCTAAGAAGTGTGTTTATATATACAGTTTTGTATTATTACTTATATACAGTGCCTATAAAATGTATTCACTCCCTTCAAAATGTTCAGATTTTTTTTGTTATACAGCTTTGAATCACAGTGGATTTAATTTGTTTGACAATGGTCTACAGAAAAAGGCAGTTTAATGTCAAAGTGACGACAGATCTAAATAAATTACAAATATAAAACACAAAATAACTGATTACATAAATGTTAATCCCATTTAGTATGACAAATCTAAATCATCAGCGGTGCAGCCTACCTGATCGAGTGTCAGTTGATGTTAATACGAATGCACCTGTATCTGGAAATTACAACTTGCGATTAGTTAGTATGGTGACCTAACCTACGCAATGAAGACAAAAGAACACACCAAGCAACACAATGAAAAGTTGATCGAAAAGTACAAATCAGGAGATGGAGACAAGAAAATACCCAAGTCACCGAGTGTGGCATTGTTAGAAATCTGCTAGATCAGGCCACTCACAAAAACTGTCTGATAATGCAAGAAGACTAGTGAGGGAGCCACCAAGACACCTATGCGAACTCTAAAGGCACCTGCCAGCATCTAGAGCTCAGGGTACACTGAACTGCAGGAAGAGTTGCCTGGCCTGCATTGTAGTAGAGAATTGGCAGACCTGGCCCTGGTGTCCTTTAGAGAAATATTGTGCCCCCTAAGGTGTCATGAGAGAAGACTCCAGTTTAGAAAGGAACATAGATAGATGGGTAACAGTCGCAAGGTGCAATGCAAAGTGTGCACACTGTCTGGAAGCATCAACCCCAGACCTGGATGTGTCAAATCATTTTCAGGTCCTTGCAGAGCTGGACGGTGTCTCTGAAGGGCACTTAGGTGGTAGGCAGGCATGAAGAGCCCCAACGGGCCACATCAAAACCAATTCCCAAAAAGAGAGCAGTTGTGATAGTGGGGAACTCAATAAATATGGGGATTCCTTTTGGAATAAATGAGATCTGTTCTGCCACAGTGGGTTACATTTGAACCGGAGGGGCACAAGTGTGTTGTGGGAGGCATATGAGTAGGTTAGTCGAGGATTGTTTAAACTAGGGAATAGGGTTGCAGGGAGTTTAGGACAGGACAAGTTTAGAACTGTACATGAAGGAATGAACAATAGTGTAAAAATAAATATGCATAGAAATGTAAAGTATAACACAAGTGCAAAAGTAAAACGAGCAACACATTAAAAAGAGCTTGCCTCAATGCTAGATATCATAGAAATAACAGAAACCTGGTTAAATAACCAGGATGGGGATGAGTATAATATACAGTAGATAGGCACACATTCTTTAGGAAGCACAAACAGAAAAGGAGTATGGGGGGGAAGGTCCATTTATTTAAAACCAAATTTAAATGCAAGTCCTCTTCAGTTGAATGATGAGCCACATTTTAGTGAGGATATTTGAATTTGTCTGGAAAGCGATAGGGAAAGATGCCTTATTTTAGAAATATGTTATAGACCCCCCACAATGTAGACAGTAATATCAATGTATAATAATACTAAAAAGCCAAGTTTACAGGGGGATATTATAGACATGAGGGACTTTAACTACCCAAATATTAACTGGGCTAACCTTGCAAAAAGCGGAGCACAAGTGCAGGAGTTTTTGGATGTAATCAGTGACTGTTTTTAAACACAGAATAAGCAACAAGTGGGGAAGCTTGACTAGATTGATTATTTTGTAATATTCAGGATAGAACTGAGGATATAGAGGTGATTGAACCACTAGAGTCAAGTGACCATAATATAATACAGTTCTCAGTGTTTTGGAAGAGTGCCGATGCAATGACTAAATTAGAGAGGCTAAAAGGCAGTTACAGAGGAATATAGCATATAAAGTGACCATATGACCATAAGAGATTCTTTGAGTATTTTAGTAGTACAAGAACAGTCAAGGAGAAGGTGAAGTGTGTCAGGAATAGTAAAGGGGGACTAAAAATGCAGAAAGTGAAATAGCAAATGCTCTAAACTCACAATTTTCTGAAGCCTTCACATTTAAGCTTGTGGACAACCTCCTAAGATGGTACTGAGTGATCTGGAAATTGTAGAGGGAGAAGTGCTGCTTAGACTAAATAGGCTGAAATCAAACAAATCACCAGGACCAGATAATATTTACCCCTCTTCTTAAGGAGGCTCGTGAGTACATACTGTATATAAACCCTTGACACATATTGTTAGGAAGTCACTGTGCACTGGGGAGACTCCGAAGGACTAGAAAATAGCAAATATTATCCTGTTATATAAGAAGGATGATCAGGTAGATCCAAGGAACTATAGGCTAGTAAGCGTAACGTGCATCACAGGAAAATTAATGGAAGGAATTATTAGGAGAAGGTTGAGAAACACATGGCAGGAACAGGAGTTTTACTGAACAGTCGCCATGGGTGCAGAATTGGCTCAGGCACAAGAAGCAGAGGGTGATGGTGTGAGGAATCTTATCAGTATTGGCTGATGTTAAGAGCGGTGTTCCAGTGCTGGGGCCACTGCTATTTTTAATATATGTACAGTGTGATAGATTGAGGTCTCCGTGACCCCTTGAACCCTCAGACTAGACGTCAGACACCAGGTAAAAGTCCCAATAATGATTTATTAATAATAATAATTGTGCACAAAGCACCCTCCTCTCCACAATACTCAATAATAATAATAATAAACAATAATCCTCCACACTCCCAGACGCGTTGCCACCCTTCCACCCAGCTCAGCTCAACGTCTGGGATTTCCCATTGTCCTTTTATACACCCTGACCCGGAGGTGTTCCTGTTCAATCCGTCCACAATTCCTTATCCCTTCCGGGTCAGGGTAAACAGTCCTTTTCTTCAACCCGGGAGCACATCATTTCTTCCTGTCACGTGACCGTGACGTACTCCCGGGTTATAGGGCGCATAAGAGTCCACAAGCCCCCTTACAGCAACTCCCGGTGGCCCCCAAGGTATCCAGCAGGGCTGTGTAGAAAAACTACATAGTCCAGGTGGCCCTGCTGGAACTCAGGGCACGTTCACGCTGCTGGGAGAGCTCCTCCTGGCGGCCTGGGGGTGAGGACCGGAGTAAAAAGCCGGCAATCCTTCACAACAGTAAATGTTAAGTTTGCAGAGATTCCAAGATGGGTGGACTGCCAGATAATCTAGAATCAGCTAAATCATTACAGAGAGATATTAACAGCATACAGGCTTGGGCAGATTTGTGGCAGAATAAATTTAATGTAAGTAAGCTGCCAGGCAAGAGAAAAAGAGGAAGGCCCAAGAGAAGGTTTATGGATGTGGTGAGAGAGGACATGCAGGTGATGGGTGTGACAGAACAAGATGCACAGGACAGAAAGATATGGAAGAAGATGATCCGCTGTGGCGACCCCTAACGGGAGCAGCCAAAAGAAGAAGAAGAAAAGTATAGTATTAGACATAGGAAGTAAAAATGTTAGATTTGAATACACAGTCAGAGGTCTGAAAATCGAGAGTACACTTTATGAGAAGGATTTAGGGGTCTTAGTTGACTCATCACTATCAACTGCCAGACAGTGTCCAGAAACCATTTAGAGGGCTAACAGAATATTAGGTTATATAGCGCCCTGGTGTTTAGAGTACAAGTCCAAGGAGGTTATACTCAAGTTTTAAATCACAATGGTGAGGCCTCATCTGGAGTTCTGTGTGCAGTTTTGGTCTCCAGGCTACAAAAAGGACATAGCAGCATTGGAAAAAGTCCAGAGTAGATCAACTAGGCTGATTTCAGGACCCCATGGGATGAGTTAAGAGGAAAGAATAGAGGATCTGAGCCTTTAAGTAGAATGACATTAAGAGGTGACATGAATGAAGTGTTTAAAATTATGAATGGAATTAGTCCAGTGAATCAAGACCGTTACGTTAAAATTAGTTCAACATGAGTACAGGGTCACGGTTGGAAACTTCTTAAGGGTAACAAATGTTAGGAAGTTTTTCTTCACACAGAGAACCGTAGACACATGGAATAAGTTATCAAGCTGTGTTGTAGACAGTAGCGCTTTAGGAACCTTCAAAATACCATTTGATATTATTTTGGAGGAATTAAGTGGGTAGGAATGGTGAGTTTTTTGGGTCTGAATGGCCTGTTCTCATCCCCATTTTTCTAAGGCTCTAAAGGATTTGCAAGATACAGTGGTCGAGACAACTGTCACCCGGGTGCTGCACCACAGTTTGATATGGCATGGAAGAATCTGAAGTCAGATGGAAGAAAGTTTTATAGTCTGATGAGACCAAACTTGAGGACTGAGGCCATCAGACTAAACGTCATGTTTGGGGCAAGGCAAACACGGCACATCATCAAAAACATACCTTGCCCACTGTGAAGCATGGTGACGAAACATTGTGCTGTGGTGGAATGCTTCTCTGCAGGTGGCCCTGGAAGGCTTGTAAGGGTAGAGGGGAAAATGAATGAAGCAAAATAGAGGAAAATCCTGGAGGAAAACCTAACAGCCTGCAAGAAACCTGTGCTTTGGGAGAAGATGTGTCTTCCATTGAGACAATAACACCAAGCATAAAGCCATAGATATACAGGAAGGGCTTAAAAACAACATTAATATCATGCAACATCTGAGTCAGAGAGCAGGTCCCAATCCAACTGAGAATTTGTGGCTGGACTTGACAAAGGCTATTCACTCACAATCCCATGCTTGTTTCTTCCAGATTCTTTGAAAAGGAGAAAGAAGAAAACCAGCTGTGTCCAGATGTGCAAAGCCGATAGACAGAGAGAGAGAGATAGACATATTGGAGCACAAGACACAGATATGGGGTGAACACCTAATCCATTATTTTGAATTTTAGATTTGTAATTCATTGTAGAGCACTTTGCAGAGATCTGTTGTCACTTTGACATTAAAGCATCTTTTTCTGTTGACCAATGTCAAAAAAGCCAAATTAATACAATTTAATGTTGTCTAACAATAAAATGTGAAAACTTCCAAGGTGATGAATAGGAGCTTTTTATAGGAGCTGTATTTGTAAATACAATCATGTGCTACTTTTTGTTTTCACCAGAGGCAGCTAAAGTACTGCAACGGGCAAAATATAACTAACAAAACTGATAACGGATAGTCTTTCTCAGTTCTACTTTAATTGCATCAGGAGTGATAGTAATAGTGTCAGCTTGTTAGAAAACAGTGAAATCAACACTGTCGACATGTCACTGCTCTCCAGCACTGTGATAAACAAGAATTTGTTGGAACAACATATAAAACATTTTTGCTGATTTTACAAAGAGCTGATTTAGCTTTAGATTAACTTCAGTGTACTAAAATGTGTTATTTAGACATCTATGTTTAATACGTAATTTTGTTTCAGCTCAGCTGTGTCATCTGTCCATCCATTTTGTGAAGCCATCCATTCCATTTCAGGTTTTACTGGGGACCTAAGCCAGCAGAACTGAACACAAGGCATACAAATGTACCCAAGATGTGATGCCGGATCATTCTAGGCCCCACATAAACACACACACCCACACACGCACACATTAACATAAAAGCTGATAAAATTCAGAAACTCTCAACTGGTCAGCAGCTGGAAGAGAATAGCCAAGAAGCAGACGCCTCGTCCCTGCTGATTAAATGACAGCATTTTCGGGGTCCGTTTCACAACGGCCCCTGGAGACAACTGCCAGCCGCGACAAAAGTCGTTGTCAGTCTCTCAAACGCATGGCGTACATAAGTTACAGGGAGCTGACGAGGGGGTCTTAAACAAATTTTGCTTTGCTGGGGGGTTGCCACACTGCCCTCCAAATCCAGATTTTAAAGCCATAAACAGGGATCATAGTCAGTTACCTCAGAGTGGCTTCAGCAAACCAACATCATAACAAGAGTGTTTATGGAAAAAAATTCTAAAGCACTGAGGCAGAAAGGGCTTAGCACTGATCAGACCTCTCTCCCACCTTTATTCTTCAATGTTCACATTGAAATGCAAATATCAACGCAGGGTTTCCACTGGCGTGCCACTCACAAATTGAAAAGCAGTTTTTATCTATGCAAATGTAAGCATGGTAATTGAAGTTAATCAATCAATGCTAGCTTTCACTAAAACCTTGAACATGATTGAATAAAGTAATTATCATTCAGCAGAAAATGATGAAGTTGTAGACAGCATGAACCTTATTAAAGGAGGATTTTGAGTCACAATGGCTTAATTTAGCTAACAGCCCAGCCTCAGCCCAAGCAAGACACTACTTGTACAGTCTGGGATTGTTGTACGGAAAATACAGAGACCTATTTTTCTTCTCCACACCACCCCCCCCCCCCCCCCCACCCCTTCTTAATGCTCATTGCTGAATTACATGGTACAGTCTTGTGACTGCAAAAGAAACCAAAGCTTTCACCCTCTGTGAGCTCCTAAAATAAGAAAATATCTTAAAATGGGCACCTCCCTTGCCTAGAATGAGTTTAAACAGTGGGAGTCGTCAGTTTGAAATAAAACACATTCTCCCGTTAACTACATCCTTTTTAAATTATTATACAAATGCAATATTCCTACACAACATCTATCCATCCATTATATCCTAACTACTGGGTCACGGGGGTCTGCAGGAGCCAATCCCAGCCAACACAGGGTGCAAGGCAGGAAACAAACCCCGGGCAGGGTGCCAGCCCACCGCAGGGCACGCACACACCCACACACCATTTAGAATCACCAATGCACCTAACCTGCATGTCTTTGGACTGTGGGAAGTAACCGGAGCACCCGGAGGAAACCCACGCAGACATGGGGAGAACATTTATTACCACTAGATATTATACAGACTGGTCTGGAAAGATTTCCAGTCAAACCTTCAGATGTGCATACACACAAAATATAAACTGAAAGAAAAAAAAATATATATAAACATATATATATATATATTTGCAAGTGGAGATCCACAAAGGGAGAAAAATGAATCATGTATCATAAAGTAGTTTTTATTCCTGAGCTTTCAACCCCTATCAGGGGTCTTCATCAGAGGATAATGCTTAGACTTACAAGAATCAAAGGCAATATATAGCAACACATTACGTGGATGGGGTGGCTAAGTCAGTGTGATCAGGAGGGGGGGTATTGGGTGTACAATTTATTTATTATGAACATGTTCTTCTTAAGTTTGCATATGCTGGATTTATGTCCAAGTGTCTGTTGATGGCGTTCTCATTTGATAGCCAAGATTCGTCTATATATATATATATATATATATATATATATATATATATATATATATATATATATATATATATATATGTATAAAATCCATTATTGATACCCACAGTTGATGGTGGTGGGGACTGGCGCCTATTCCAGGATTATCAGGAACAAGCAAGGAAGCGGCCCTGCTCAAGGTGGCAATCAGTCGCATGGCACACACATGGAGTTAATTTGGGTCTAAGCTGCAAAATCTTAGGGTTGTGTTAGAAAAACTGGAGCAGCCAGAGAAAACCCAACCCAACCACACACAAGGAGAACGTGCAAACCCCACACTGACAAAGGCCAAAGTCAGGACTCAACGAGGCAATGTTCCTTACCACACTATAAAAAATTTTTTAAATGTAATAGAGGTCTGAAAGGCATTACGCTCTCGAACCCACTAAAGAGCCACATATGGCCAAGACATCTCCGAGGCAGCAAATCTCTTGTAAAGCAGTAAACAGCCCTGGACAAGGCCACCAGTCCATCACAGGGGCCACTCATACCTCACACACACACACCAGTCAGTTTGGAATTGGCAATTAATAAAATGCAAATGTGTTTAGATGCAAGCAGAAAACCCTTATAGACATGGAGAGAATATGAGAACTGCCAAGGGACAATGACTGGGGAGGTATGAGTGCTAACTACTGGGTCACCATTAACCTTTAATACAAACTGCTCAAAAAATTAAAGGAACACTTTTTAATCAGAGTACAACATCACGTCAATAAAACTTCTGGGCTATTGATCTGGTCAGTTAAGTAGCAGAGAGGGTGGTTAATCAGTTTCAGCTGCTTTGGTGTTAATAGATTTAACAACAGGTGCACTAGAGGGGCAATGATGAGATGACCCCCAAAACAGGAATGGTTTAACAGGTGGAGGCCACGGACATTTTTCCCTCCTCATCTTTTCACTAGTTTTTCATTTGGCTACGGTCAGTGTCACTACTAGTAGCATGAGGCGATACCTGAACCCTACAGAGGTTGCACAGGTACTCCAACTTCTTCAGGGTGACACATCAATACGTGCCATTGCCAGAAGGTTTGCTGTGTCTCCCTGCACAGTCTTAAGGCCATGGAGTAGATTCCAGATGACAGGCAGTTACTGTAGGAGAGCTGGACAGGGCCGTAGAAGGTCCTTAACCCATTAGCAGGACTGGTATCTGCTCCTTTGAGCAAGGAGGAACAGGATGAGCACTGACAGAGCCCTACAAAATGACCTCCAGCAGGCCACTGGGGTGAATGTCTCTGACCAAACAATCAGAAACAGACTTCATGATGGTGGCCTGAGGGCCCGAAGTCCTCTAGTGGACACTGTGCTCACTGTCCGGCCAGCACCGTGGAGCTCGATTGGCATTTGCCATAGAATACCAGAATTGGCAGGCCCACCACTGACGTCCTGTGCTTTTCACAGATGAGAGCAGGTTAACCCTGAGCACATGTGACAGACGTGAAAGGGTCTGGAGAAGCCATGGAGAACGTTATGCTGCCTGTAACATCGTTCAGCATGACCAGTTTGGTGGTGGGTCAGTGATGGTCTGGGGAGGCATATCCATGGAGGGATGCACAGACCTCTACAGGCTAGACAACGGCACATTGACTGCCATTAGGTATCTGGATGAAATTCTTGGACCCATTGTTAGACCCTGTGCTGGTATAGTGGGTCCTGAGTTCCTCCTGGTGCATGACAATGCCCGGCCTCATGTGGTGAGGGTATGAAGGCAGGTCCTGGAAGATGAAGGAGTTAATACTATTGACTGGCCCCCCACGCTCACTCACCTGACCTAAATCCAACAGAACACCTCTGGAACATTATGTTTCGGTCAATCCGAAGCTGCCATGTTGCACCTCAGACTGTCCAGGAGCTCAGTGATGCCCTGGTCCAGATCTGGGAGCAGATCCCCCCCAGGACACCATTAGTCATCTCATTAGGAGCATGCCCAGACATCATCAGGCATACATATAAGAACGCTGAGGTCATACAAACTACTGAGTACGATTTGGAGTTGCTGCAATGAAATTTCGGCAAAATTAACTAGCCTGCTGCATCATTTTTTTATTTTGATTTTTGGGGTGGGTTTGAATTCATCCCTCTGTTGGTTGATAATTTTCATTTCAATCAAACGATGTGGCAACCTTTCATTCTCACACATTACCCAGTTCATATCAGTAGCATTATCCAGAAGGATTTTTTTTCCCATTGAGATCTGATGTGGTTTCAAAGTGTTCCTTTATTTCTTTTAGCAGGTATATATATATTGCATAGTTTACTGTCAAATAATGCAAAGAGTACTCGACACGTGTTTCGCCCTCATTTAGGCTCACCATGCGTACACACTCTACTGCTCCGCACACGGGGATCGAACCTCGGACATCAGCGTCAGAGACGAAGCCCCTTTACACTGCACCACAGCGTGTGGTTCGTTTATTTGACAGCCTGTAGGTCCGGAGTAATTACATTCATTGCATTCGTAGTCTGAGTCACGACCTGAATTGTGTGGGTGGTTACCTACCAGGTAACGCTTGTGATTGTCGCGTACTCTGCATTATTTGACAGTAAACTATGCAGCATTCCACGATCTGCTTCTCGCAACTGAAAGAGGGCACTGTGGCAAATGTTTGCTGAATGGCAGACCAACCACAAGCATTACCTGGTAGGTAAACACCCACACAATTCAGGTTGGGACTCAGACTACAAATACAATATATATATATATATATATATACTGTATATATACTAGCTGTGTAAGCCCATGCTGTAAAAAGCCCGGGCTTCTAGAAACTATTGATATCGTCAGAAAAAAAATGAAATGCAGAGTCAGCGGTTTTGTTTTGTGGACATGCTCACCCACCTTGTCATTCAGCGGCTAAGCAAGTTTCTCTCTCCTTGGAGGTTATCGTTTTGCCGATGTCCTCTCCTCACTTGTGTAGTAGCGGCTTAGCGAGTTTGTCTTTCCTCGGCAGTCTCACTTTGGCGACTGAGTCTTTCTTTCAGCTTTATGCTGTAGCCTCGCACTTCCAGACGGCCTCGCACTTCCGGGCCAGACAGACAGACACACACACACACTTCCATATACATGAGGGGGAGTCAAAATTTTATTCTGCTGGAATCCAGACACTTCAGGCAGGTGGCACAAGTGCATTGAGAAGGGTGGAGACTACATTGAGAAATTACATTCTCAGTTTTGTTAAGGTTTGCTCCATTTTGTAATAAATCACTTTTTCTAACTTTAGCGTGACTTCCCCTCGTATATACAGCTCACTGTCATAGCTCATTCTGATATTTAAAACAAATATTGCTTTTCTTTGTAGTTACCTTGGCTCATTGCAAAATACAATACAATACAATTTATTTCTTGCATAGCCCAAAATCACATAAGGAGTGCCACAATGGTCTTCAACAGGCCTTGCCTTTAGCTAGCCCCCCCAGCCTTGACTCTCTAAGAAGACAAGGAAAAACTCCCCCAAAAAACCCTTGTAGGGAAAAGCAAATGGAAGAAACCTTGGGAAAGGCAGTTCAGATAAAGACCCCTTTCCAGTGGGTCTCAAAGAAAAATAAGGGAAATACAATACAATACACAGAGCAGAACACAAGTAATCCTCAGTACAATATAATAGTGAAATAGAAATATAACAAATACGGAGCAGAATTCAACAGTAGATGATATCACATAATAGGATTTGGATTTGTCCAGAGTCCTGGAGACTTCGGATAGTTGCAATAAGCCAGATTTGTCCAATTTCAATACAAAACATATATATATTTCTATAAACTGCATATAAAATGCTAAGGGTTGTGTTACCTGATTACTTGCGTACCACTTTGGCTAGTACCTTGATATTGGACAAATTCGAAAGCTTATGACGTGACACGTGCTGATGAAGCACAACATGTGGCTAGTGACAAACCCCTCAAAGTTATCAGGGCTTGTGGGTTTCCTATGGCAAACTGCATGTGCCTACAAGCAAGTCTGACCAGAATTATTGGAGTTCATGTCTTTCTTACAACAAACTGCATAGGGACACTGATCAACAAAGTAATATGGCAGAGAGAGTAAGAAGAGCAGCAGCATCTGCTGGGTGTCAATCAAATTACAGAGGCTAACTACATGATAGAAAGAAGAAGACTGGCAGCTCTGACCTATGCTGTATGCAACCTGCCGGTACTCATGAGATATGGCTACCAGCAACCTTGACAAAATTATTGGTGTTCATTTCTTTCTTACAGCAAACTGCATAGGAAAACCAATTGAGGTGACATGGCAGGGATTGAAAGAAGAGCAGCGGAGTGTGAGGCAAACATGATAGGAAGAAGAGCAATGACAGCCCTGCCTATCGCCATGTGCAACATGCTGGTGCTGTCAACGTATTGGGGCAGGAACCTCGAACCCTTAATTTTTTTTTAATTTCTAGAAATCGGTGTGTTTTCTAGAATATATATATAGTATAGTAAATGAGAAAACAAAGTCAGAAAAATGTATTGGAGCTCTAGGGGACACCTCACTTAATGTCCAGGATGAAGCTAAAATAAGAATTTAAAAAGAAATACTAGCTAGCAAATACCAGGGTGGCAGCTCCAATAAGCATCTGTTTTTAAATGCTACCTGGTGGTAGAACTCCATCCTCCATGAAAGCAGGTTCCCAAATGACAACTGACTTCCTAGATGATGGCTGATTGTATAGTAGTCAAGGTGGAAGGGGCGGGGCTTGAGACTTGGAAATGGAAGTGATGTCAGATGTCTTCTGGGTGCTCCTCCTCCATTCTAAAGGCACAAATGGAAACTACATTAGTGGCTGTGCATCACTCTTAATCTTCCTCCTTGGTTTCCTTTTTCCAATACCTGTAAAAATCAACTGTAAAATTCCCCAGATCCATGTGTATGACTATATACATATATATAAGTATGCAGGAGATTAGAGCGGTCAATTTAAAGTGTTAACATATGCAGATAATTTCTAATTTCTAACATATCTATCTATGTAATGTTTTTTTTTTAATCTCATTTAGTTTGTGCATTCTTCCGCACTCCTTGCTATCTGGACTAGTACTTTAATAATGGCTAAGAACCACAAACTTTATGATTATTTCTTTTCACTTACAATTTTCCAAGATGTTTCAAAATGTCAAAATATTTGTAAACAATATATATATAGTATGTCAAAATAACTATATTTGAGAGACAGGCAAGTTACAGGCACAAGCATTGTCTATCTTTTCTGAGAACTCAGAAGGGACACAAGAAAAAGATGACGAGTTTGCACAAATGGCTTAACTGTCCTTTACTAGATGTGCAATGAAGCTCATATTTAACAGGCTTCACAAATGTTTTTTATATATGCGCGTGTCACATTCAGTATCACAAACAATCTAATTTAATAAATCCTGTGGCACTAAATGCAGGCCAAGAACCACCAGGCGAAGTGGGCACCAGTCCATCACAAAGCACACTCTTACTAGGAGGACGCCAGTCCATTGCAAAGGTCAGTTTAGAGCAATGAAGTAAACTAACCAACATGGCTTAAAATGTGGGATAAAGCTAAATTACATGGAGAAGACACATGTAAACATTGAGAGGACAAAGGTGAGATTTGAACCAAGGTCACAAAAGATCTCAGACAGCAGCCACATTAACCAACTCATAATATTTAGCTCTTTCATTAAATATTTACAATACAATTTATTTTTTGTATAGCCGCAATGGGCTTTAACAGGCCCCCCAGCCTTGACTCTCTAAGAAGACAAGAAAAAACTCCCAAAAAAACTCTTGTAGGGAAAAAATGGAAGAAACCTCGGGAAAGGCAGTTCAAAAAGAGACATTTCAAGCACAGAATGACAGCGAGACGGATCCATATGATTAACTGGCATCTGATCCAGATGGGCCTTTGGTTCTGCAAATTAATATGGAGCCAAAATAAATATATGGAAGAAAGTCTGAGAACCTACTTATATACCGTATATACAGTATTATACAACATTAGCATGCTAGCTAATTCATGCACTCATGTTAGGCATGAGAAGTCTCATCCAACATGAACAGGCGTCAGATCACTTTAGCAACAAGTCAGAATGAAGACCATCAGGAGATGACATGTAATTGGGGAACACTTAACAGCACCAAAACAGAACTGTGGACATTCCCACATAGAACACCATTGGCTGTGATAACCGCACGCCTCCGAGGCTTGTTTGGGACATTTTAAACTGTGCAATGGGTCCAGGAGATCCTGTCATCACCTGGTTGACCATTCGAAGAAGGCCAACATGTTGCTATGTTCTAATACATACAGTAACTGCCATCTTCAGGAAATGCCAATTGGACACTACTGACCTTCCTTGCCTTTGACAAAACATGCGTGGGTCCTTCTGCTATCATAATAAGAGCTCACTCCACATCTTCCATGGCCTATTGACTTCCTGGGTTAGCAACTGCATAACAAGACTACACTTGGCATGTACAGTATATAATACTGCGTGTTGACATATAGGTTGTTGTATTACTACTTTACACTAGCATCTTTGCCATGTGCTGCAATTCTCACCTTTTTCCCTTTCTGAAGTTTAGAAACATTTCTGACTCACCTGACCTCTTTAAAATTAATGGAAAAAACACTTCTAGGTGCACAAATTTATCAGGCAATCCATTTTCACATCTCCTTTGCTTATTGGCTTACTTTTTCACATTCATATTTTACATAGCTGTGACAGGCTTGTGGACTGAGCTGAACTCAACTAAGAGGGTTTGAGAGTATTACGTTAAGTTACGTTAAATATTTAAAAACAATGGACACTTATAAGCTTAATCCATACAATCTTCCAGACACAGGTAAATATCACTAGAAAATATACAGTATGGAGTCTATACATATTATTTTCTGTTATGTTTGAACCAAGGTTTATTCTCTGGCTTATTTATTATTTTTTGGAGATTTTGATATTTTTGAACTATAACTGTTCATATTTTAGTGTAACTTCTAGTAAGTTTGCTTATTATTTGTATTTGTGTCCTGCTGTATGTCCTTTAATGTTCAACCATGCCTTGTGCTTTGTACATGGAACCTAAGGAGACAGGGCCACCCTGATGTCACTGCTGTGGGGTCCTTCGTCTGCCTTTATATTGAGTTCAGAGAGAGGGTCCTGACGCTACAATACAATACAACTTATTTTGTGTAGTTTTCTTCACTGAGTGCTGGTGTGGAGTGCTGTGAACTAATTCACAAATAAAATACAAGTACAGTCAGTCAGTCATTGTCCAACCCGCTATATATTCTAACACAGGGTCATGGGGGTCTGCTGGAGCCAATCCCAGCCAACACAGGGCGCAGGGCGCCAGCCCACTGCAGGACACACACACCCACACACTAGGGACAATTTAGGATTGCCAATACACCTAACCTGCATGTCTTTAGACTGTGGGAGAAAACCCACGCAGACACGGAGAGAACATGCAAACTCCACGCAGAGAGGACCCAGGAAGCGATCCCAGGTCTCCGTACTGCGAGGCAGCAGCGCTACCACTGCGCCACCGTGCCGACCAATACAAGTATAGATCATACTAATTTCTAAATACATAATAAATATGCATATAAAGATAGATTTGTTATAATACTCAAAGCAGAAACTGATTAACATAAATGGAAGCTAACAATATCTGTCAATTAATTAACTGATTAGCTGTAGCCAGTTGACAGTGGAGGAGATTAAAACTGTAAAAGAGAGAGTCAAAGACAAAGTCAGTCAGAGTCCTGGAGACCTCTGCCAACTAGCCGCCAAACCCCTCCTGGGTACTCTATAGTGGAATTAGTGCTGGACCAACCAATCAGATAAGAGAATTTTTCCATCCGATGATTCCAACACTTCTTCATTTGAGATGACTTTTCCATTTGCAGGACAGTAGCTTGGCCGTAGAGCAGTGGCACCAAGTGCCACATCAAGATACAGAGAAGAGAAACCGGATAGAGGAGGGTGAGTAATGGTTTATAAATATTATATTAATCACAGTGGATCATTGAGGGCTGTTTGAAGATTACTGTGTTTTTTTATACACTTTTGTGGATTATTTCTAGTGTTCTTGGATTTTGCTATTTGGATTATATTTTGGAATTTGCTCACCTTTTAGGCCAATCCTTTTTAAACAGTTTTTGTTACTTTTTTGATAATTCAACAAATTCTCAACTTATAAAGCTACTTTATTTTGGGTTGTTTTAACAAGCCAGAGGTTTATGGTTACCCCCTCCCTTGGACTTTAAAGCCAGCTTTCTCATTTTGGTCCTGAACAGGCCAAAGCCAGTGGGTAATAGTTGGGGGCTGGCCATTTCTAGGGTCTGCCTGTGGAGCTTTTTGGAGGCCTCCATTCCTTTGTCCTGTGTTCATAACTCCCCTTCACACTTTTGCACTCTTTAGTGTTCATTTAGGTCTTTACACCCACATCCCAAAGACACATGTGTAACTCTGATTGGCAGTTTTAAATGAATCGGATATGAGGAAGCGTAGATGCGTGCCTGCCGATGGACTGGTGTACCATTCAAGGTTGGTACCTGCCACGCTGTGCTATGAGGATGGACTCTGGATTCCTGAGACTCTAGCATTGCATTAAGTGGGTTCAACAGATCAGTGGCTATACTCCTGTTTTCTCAATTTCTAATTCTTATTCTCATTCTCAGCCTTATCTCGTGCCTCTTTTGCCCCTTCTCTTCTCTTTCCATTATACAGCTACTGATGGGAAATATAAGCATTCCAGTTGGAAACTTAACACGATTGTCTCTTCAAATGGTAGCTACTGGGGGAGAATTCAGAGCTAACCCTACTACCCGGCTATCCTGAATTGTGCCATAACCTTGAGCGTCTGCCTCCTTTTGTTATATGAAGAGTATTGTATAGTCAGTTGCATTTAAAGTGCAGTGATAGCCACTTAATGTGTTTGACTTGATTTTTATTGTTTTTAATGTTTTTTTTATGTATATTGAAGAGCAAATCAACACTGACCTGCATTCTCCCAAACCTCCAATGAGAAATCAGAGGCGGATCCCAAGTTCATGGACCCCTTGACCTGAGAAGACATCATACCCCCCTTCAAGAACTCTTGTAATCAGCTAGAACAAAAAAAATGTGTTATTAAACCAAACGCAGATTGTTTGTGTTTATAGGACATCAGACATTCTAATAAAGTCATTACACTAGCTGAGTAGACAGCACAGGCCACATCAGTTACACAACAATAATTTGAGTTAGTCTTAGTGGGCTTTAGATGAAAAGTTGGCACAATATCTTATGCACACTTTCCAGTTCAATAATAAAAAATAAAACTACATTAAAGGCCGGTGACAATGCAAATTAATAAATAACACAATCACCGTTTGACCACCTTCCTTCTCCACAAGCGATCACGAAGATTGGAATCACAAGTTCACCTGAATTGAGACCATCCTTGTACAAGCCAAACAAATAATGCAGCACTGGATTTTGTTGGCACATAATGCCAGCCCTGTTGGCGCTGACACTCAGAACCTGCGCTGTATGCATCCAGTGCTACGGCCAGCAATGAGGTGCCCCTGAGTGAATGTGTAGAGCTCCAAGCAATTAATTTATAGTCATCAACAATGATGCTGTTTAATATCCTAACTCAACCAACCAATAGGCCAACACTTATCACCAGGTCTAAATACAGTAGAAAACACAATTTAAGATGAAATATAGAATAACAATTAATAAATTAGTTTTCGTACCTTACAGAGCCTTCTGTATTACTTTTTTCATCGCAAACTCATTAACAATCTCATCGGAGTCTAAGTTATTAGTCTGTTCCCTCTCTGCCATCATTACAGAGTGACTTTAAATGTCTTAGTATCATCCTTGTTCGTAGTTCATTTTGACCTTTCAGGGTGCCCATATTTCTTACCACCACAGCTGGTTCAAATTCTGAGACTCAATTTCTTTAACTTCCATTTCATTTGGGCCTCTGGGCATGGGACCAATAGGCCAATTTAAGGATCCATGTATGATATGCATAGAACAGAGTCGGAAGGTACCCTCACAAGCAGTAACATTGACAATCGAAGTTTAGACATTTTATAGGTTCTCAGGAGATGACATTTCATTGGATGAACTTTAAATGTTCAGGTCCATCCAGAATGAAAGGAACATAACAAAGCAGGAAGGTTTGCCCTCATAAATGGTAACACCAGGAGCCATTTTATAGGGTGCGGGGAGATGGAGTTTCACCAGATGGACCAGAAATGTTTTGTTGTCTTCTCAGAGGTGGAGATGCAGATTGATGTGTGGATCGTAGGGGACAGTTCTTCACCTACTTGGAGGAAGAGGTTGGGAGCATGCACTGATACAGTGCTTTGCTGCACCCACCACATGACAAACCATCTCAGGATCCCAAATTAGGACCCGAACGCAGCCGTGCACTGGGTGACACCTCGGCGCCACACTACGCCGAATGGAGTGGAACAGTGTGAGGTTTTGTATGGAGGCAGGAGTGCCAATCCTGCCATCAATCCCAGAGTTTTTTCTGCAATTGGAAGGACCTGCTTGCTAGGATACAATAAAATTCTTACTCTCAGCATTACAATATATGATTTTATCCAGAATCTGAATAAAGTGTGCAAAACTACAAAATTTACAAGATTAATTGTTTTATTCACATAATAAGGAAGGTTTCATAGAAGCAAACACAATCTAATAAACATTTATATGCCCCTCTTCTTCAAAGGCCATTATTGTTTTTTTCACTTGTCTTCATTAAGTCTTCCTCTCATAAACTCATCCATCCATCCATCCATTTTCCAACCCGCTGAATCCGAACACAGGGTCACGGGGGTCTGCTGGAGCCAATCCCAGCCAACACAGGGCACAAGGCAGGAACCAATCCCGGGCAGGGTGCCAACCCACCGCAGGACACACACAAACACACCAAGCACACACTAGGGCCAATTTAGAATCGCCAATCCACCTAACCTGCATGTCTTTGGACTGTGGGAGGAAACTGGAGCGCCCGGAGGAAACCCATGCAGACACGGGGAGAACCTCTCATAACTTCTTCTTCATTAACATGTCAGCTTCTTTCTGTTTTGAAACCCTCACCTCTACTTCAAGGTCCAAGTACAATAAACAGAGAGCAGCTCCTTTTCCCTTGTCACGAGTTTATTTTGGATTTCATGGGTCTTGCCTCCTTCAAATCACTCCTGGGTCCTGGTTTACCTTGGACTGGACTACTTAAACTTTTATTAATAAGACAGAGACACAGCTCTTTCATACTAAGCACCCTTGTGCTTCCTATTACCCTCGGGGACAGAGTCAAACTTCCCGCAGCAGCTCACTGGATTTCCTCCATTCTACTATACCCACCAAACAGACCAGAATGGAAAATTACTGTGGCCTGCCCTTCAATGGCCAGCTCCACACAACATTTATGACTTGCACCAGTTATGGGGTCCTACCATTATCTTCTGTTGCGTTATTCTTAACCATTTCCCAGACTCCTTTGGTACACCATTACCCTGCCTGAAAAATATAACAGAAATGAAGTGCTGATTTACTGGATGGTTGACAGATGGAATTCACCATGAGGTACAGACAGAGAGAAGAAAATGCTAACCTTCTGCATAAAAAATAATGCAGCTTAGAGAGGCTTGGTTTGATTTGTTACGCATATTCGTATATTCCTGTATTTTTATTTATATACTTGTATAACATTACATTCTCAAATCGACTTAATATAAAATAATTCAGGGTTATGGATATTATGGTTTTGCTGGGCTTCAGCCCCTAGTTTTAATTTTGTCTGTTGTTCTTTGTTTATTTATTTTGTAAATTGTTTTTATGAATTAAATTGTTTGTGTTAACTTCTTTGTAGTTTTTGATTATTCTTCATTAATTATTGTCTTTGCTAATTGCATTACCATTATTTCTTCTTTGTGGATTGTCTTGATTATCATTGTCTGCTTCCTACACTCCCCTTTTCATGTGTTTTCTGCTCGATAAAATCAAGTAATTGGGCGAAAACACATAGTCAGAAATCAGAAAAGAAGTCGAAACTGGAAGAAAGCCACACCATGACCAACATCAAGTTTCGAGACAAATATCAGTTGAAAACTGTTAGCACGAGTTGAAAACCAGAGAAGGGTTAATCGAATTATAAGGCACAAAGGTTTGTTTTCTGAATCCACCAAATCGAATTGCAAATAAACACATTCTGTCTTTTACTAAATGTCACAACTTCCAAGGAAATACTGTACCCCTAACAATGTGGGATGTTATCCTAATGGTAACAAAATGGCGGTGAACCTAATAAACTAAGACAGCAGTGAAAACAGCGCAAATAAATAAACAAATCAATAAATAAATGAATAATAAATAAATTTATACAATCAAAATCAAATCAACAAATTACCAAATAAAAACAGATTCATAATCTAGGGTATAAACAAAAACTCATCCAAACAGGTGAAGGATTACACACAGAAAATGAAGTAAAAGCACAATTCAGAACAATGTTGAGCCTGAGGAGGCACAGTACCCCAATTCCTGCAGGTGTCCTAATGGGACTGCAGGGAATAGAAAAGACTTTTAATGATAAGGCCCAAGTCCCAAGTTCGTATCTGGGAACTGAAAACAATCTTCAAAACAAATCCCAAAGCTAAATCTTTTACTGCCAGGATCACACCAGAAGAATATCTCACTGAAAACGCTTAAAAATGAGATCTCTGATAAATAAGAGAGGCGCATGCCAAGCTTTAAATGGTTGCTCCAGTGACATCACGTGTGGCCCATCTTTCAGTGCCTTCTAGGCAAAATCACAGTACTATGAAAACCACAACATTGGATAACAAAAAAATGCAGCAGCCAATATGGTGGTGTGAAACAATGATAACTTGAAATGGTGACTTTTCTTAGGAGCTTTAAACATAAAACTAACATCAGAAATGGATCTCCAAGGTTAAAAAAAAAAAAAAAAAAAAAGACGACACATACTTTATTCTCACATCATGCAGAATACTAAAAAATGTATTGTAAAATATGCATCATAACACTAGACCCCTTTTGAAAGCGAGGTACGAGTTAAGCCGTATTTTACTGAGCCTGTCAAAATGCGACACACAAGATCATTCATACCTTAGTATACAGCAGCGTTTCTCAACCTTTAAGTATTTGCGACCTGAGTTTTCATAACAGTTTTAATCGCGCCCCCCTAAGGTTTTTTTAAAAGGAGTCCACTAATACCAATTTGTTCTTTTTTAATTGATGATATATCATAGATGCATATTTTATTATACCTACTTAACTTTTATCAACATTTATCTACTTCTATATTTATTTTTCTAGTATCAGAATGTAGTTTAAGTTCATTTGTTTTGGTTTCAATAGATATATTTTTCATATTTTCGATTCTTGTTTTCTTTTTTTCACATCTTCGCGCCCCCCTAGGGGGGCCCGTCCCACAGATTGAGAACCACTGGTATACAGCAACTACAGACGCAGCCAGCTGGCTAGTGAGTTTTGCTGCTGCATCTCATTTACCTACTATAGTGCACGGTCATAGAATTTAAATATAGTGCAACAAATTGACACTCCGTAGTTTTTCATCGTGAAAAAGGTATAAAGCTGCTGATGTTTTAAAACAACTAGATTTGTTGCAAGATGAATATTTTGATGATGACGACAGTGATCGAGATAATGACAATCATATGGATGACGTGTAACCAGTAGGCTTTGCCACTTATGCAGATAGTGCACCCGAAGGCGCTTCTTCATCTTAGGGTGTCCAACTTGTCATGACTGTCAGGACAGCAAGTTACCGACTATCAAATGTGTTGTATGCAGCAAGCGTAGACAGTGCAAAGAAACGTGCGATATATTGGGGGACCTGGGCTTCTAGGCCTGGACTCTGTGTGGTGTTAAACTTTTAAGGCTTTCATTCAATTGATATTTGTTGATTGATATATAATAAAACCACTGCTTTAATACATTTTTAACAGTTTTTTATGCATTTTGATAGAGTTCATGATTATTCATATATGCATTGACCTATACTGCAGCATCCTGGTAATAAATGGTCCAGCAGTGAACGTGTTTTGCAGGCTCCCTTTACCTCTAGTTTTACATTTTTTGATTTTGCATCACTTGTCCCTTTGTGTTTTGTGATGCTTGCCCAGTTTTTTTTTATTTTTGTGTTTTGTAATGTTTGTTTAGTAGTTTAGCGTTTACATTGTTTGGCCTTTTCCTTATTATTTTATTTTTGGTATTTTGGGCTTCAAATCACTTGACCTTTTGTTGATCTTGGCTTTGTGTAATAGTTAGCCTTTGTCTTAACTATATATTTGCTTTTCAGCCTCTTCGCTTGATTATTTTGTAATGTCTTTAATTGATTTTGCTTACATAATTAGTCAATAAACCAAGTAAAACACTTACCCAGTCATTTCTTCAGCATTATAAACAGTGGGTTCTGGAGCTTAACGTGACGGAGTTGGACTTTGGTTCACTGCAGTGGCAGCTCATGCACATGCCATGATGCCAACTCTGAACTGTCAATTAACTTAACACATCTTTAGAAATGTGGGAGAAATAGTGGAGTAAGAAGAGGAAAACCCATGTAAATGTGCTAAGAATGTGCAATTTCCACACGGACAATAACCAGGCACTCGATTAAGCCATAACACATTGGATCTATGAGATGTCAGTGTATCCACTGAACCATAGTGCCAACCTACCGTATATTTACATTTTTCTATGTACAGGGTACATATTTGTACCACATTTTGGTAGTTTTTTTCTTTAGTGGTGTAACTGAAAACATCTTGTATTGGGAGTGGCATAATGTCCAGGATTATTTTGTACCCTGTGCTCCCTGCTGCTGAGATTGACTCTGACATCAAACAACATTAGGATGAAAGTGGCCTGGCATGAGTTGATTAGAGGGTGTAGGCTAATAAAGCTTGCAATGGATTGGCACCTTACCCAGGTTTGTTCTTGCCTTGTACCCCTGGCCATAGAGACTCTAGATTTTAGCATCTCATAGATTAGGTAAAGTTGGGTACAGTAAGCCAATAGATGGACTGGCCTGGTGGAAGCGGGTGAGTGTGCCCTATCACAGACTGGCATCTCCGTGTATTGTGTCAGCCTGTGTATGTGTATGCATTTTTTGTTTATTGTAGCAGTTGTTTTTTTTTTAATTATCATTTCTAATATTTTAATATCATTAATGTTATGGTTCTTATGATTTAACATTTTCATACTGTGTCTCTAACTGTTCTGTTTTCCCTTGCATTCTCGGGTGGAAGCCCAAGAGTTGGGACCACCATGACATCACAGCTGCTGGCTATATACTGAGTCAGAGAAAGAACTCAGCATTGGATCATTGCGGGCTGTTTGGAGGTTAGAGTAAGGATTTCTTTTTTAAAAATTTTCTGGTTACTCTGATTTGTTGCTTTAATTTTATTGTATTTGCAAATTTAGGGAAAGTGCATTTAGGACTGAAGCCAGGAAGCACTTTTTTATGCAAAGAGTTGTGGGAACCTGGAACAAACTAACAAGACACGTACTTAAATCAGAAAAACTTACAGCCTTCGAGAAGTGTCTGGAAAAGTCATTGAGACAGCTTAGATAATAGTTAAACAAAAAACCTGATCGACTTAGTGGGCTCCACTTGTTTGTCAAATTTCTTATGTTCTTGTTTGCTCAGTTTTCTGAATCTTGCCATTTGGATTGTATACTGGGACTTATTTGCATTGGAAGGCCTTTTTTGGCAAATCCTGTCTGCCCCTTTGAGTATTTTGTTACATTCTTTTCTATTTCTTATTAATAATTTTCTTCATTTATAACGATGATTATTTTGACATGTCTCTACAAACCACAGTTGTCGGTTTTTCTCTCCCTTGTGAGACATTTTGAGAAGGTTAAGGGACTGTCTTTGTATTTTAAGCTTTTAATGCCAGTCATCCATTCTGGGGCCTGCTTAGGCTGAAGCCTGCAAGTGGTAGTTGGAGACTGGCTACCTTCGGGTGAGGCTACATCTGGACAGGCCAGTGAGGGTCCTGCCCTGCTTTGTCGGGTCTCACACCCCATTTCACTATGTTTGTGACTCCATTTTACAACATTAGGACAGGGCTGTGTCTTTTCTTATGTCTAATCTTGCGAGTAACCAAATCATAATCTCTGAAGCTGTGAGGCAACACTGCAAATGACTGTGCTCCAAACTGAGTTAATTAGAGACATTTCCATCCTTCCATTTACTTATTTACTGTCCGCACTTACTCTAATTAAGTGTTGTGGGCGGTGGGGCCAATCTCAGCAGTATTAGGCACAAGGAATAAACCATCCTCAGTTAGAAAGGCAGACTAGCAGGCACACTTACTGTATAACAGGCTCATTCTGAGTTACCAGTCAAACTAAACTCTCCATCTTTAGAGAGTGAGAAGAAAGCCCAACCTAATGCGGAAAGGACCTGTAAGGCTGCGGTACTTTCCATGTTGACAAATGCAAAGTTAACTGAAGATCCATGTATTCAGTTACTGCACCTGCTTACCCAAATTAAGTGATGTGGGAGGGTGGAACCAAGTCAGGTTAAGTCTACTGTACTGTCCGGTACTCAGTACAATGAAATTCCAACCTGCATGTGTTCTCAGAAGAGTTCACAATAATATCTCAGAAAAAAATACATATATTAAAAGGTATACATATGATGCAACATATACAGTATATGTGTAAACCAGCCGCCGTGGCCCAACATTGGAGGCTTCACCTAGGGCACTGACGTACGAGGTTCGATCCCCGCAAGGGGAAGCAAAAGTGTATACATCTGATGAGCCCCAAAGTAGGGTGAAACACATACTGTGTACCCTTTGCATTATTTGGCAAGTACTATATAACATATGTATATGCTTAGTGTTGCTGAACGCATGCTAAGGAGATGCGGATGGATCAGCTGCTGGTTTGTTCTGCTTGTCACGCTGCGTGTTGATCATTTAAAAGCCTGTACAACAGCTGTCCTTTTGTCTCACTTCCTTGTCTCATGGGATGTTAAAGTGTCTCAGAGAAATTATTTATAAGTAGGGCGTGACGTGCAAGTAGTCTCGCGGGACTTCAAAGTGTCTCTCCAAGATGATCACGTCTCGAACCAAGATTTTTTTATTATAATATAGATAGATATATACAGTCATGGCCAAAGGTTTTGAGAATGGCACAAGTATTGGTTTTCACAAAATTTGCTGATTCAGTGTTTTTAGATCTTTTTGTCAGATGTTTATACTGAAGTATGATTACAAGCATTTCATAAGTTTCAAAGGCTTTTACTGACAATTATATTAAGTTTATGCACAGAGTCAATATTTGCAGTGTTGGCCCTTCTTTTTGAAGACCTCTGCAATTTGCCCTGGCATGCTGTCTGTCAATGAATTTCTGAGCCAATACCTGACTGATGGCAGCCCATTCCTGTATAATCAATGCTTGGAGTTTGTCAGAATTTGTGGGTTTTTGTGTGTCCACCCGCCTCTTGAGGATTGACCACACGTTCTCAATGGGATTAAGGTCTGGGGAGTTTCCTGGCCATAGACCCAAAATTTTTGATGTTTTGTTCCCTGAGCCACTTAGTTATCACTTTTGCCTTATGGCCCAGTGCTCCATCATGCTGGAAAAGGCCTTGTTCATCACCGAACTGTTCTTGAATGGTTGAGAGAAATTGCTCTCAGAGTATGTACTAAACAATGGTCAATCCTGAAGAGGTGGGTGGACACACATAAGCACACAAATTCTGACAAAGTTTTCTTTTTTGTTTGAATTAAATGGGGTTTTGCCCAATTGGCAACCCAAGCATTTGGCTTTTGCCCTGCCTCATCATGTGCCCTGCTACAATAAACATACACACCCACACACAATGGGAAACATGTGGATCCACGGTCCTCAAATAAAGGTGGTGCATACTGACTCAGCTGAACTTTTCCATTTTGGCAAGAAGATTTTTTTGTTGTTTGCCTCATGAAAAAATACAGCCTTACAGCGACCACACTGGTGCTGTAACATTTCAAAGCAGTGATCGCTTGCCAGCATTCATTTCTCTCTTGTTCACATTCTTGGATTCTGTATCCTGTATCGAGCATTTTACTATAGAGTTCCACATCATGATTGATCATTAATAAACACAATACTTAGTTGATTATGAATTCTGAACATGTATGTACCATATCCTGGGGGATTATCAATTGATGGGCTTGCAGGGACAAAGCTTTACTATTACGATAAACATTTTGACCCACCAGTAAGAACCTCAGCAGGTAGTGCCCCATTCTTATTTTCTTCCTATGACTGTGTTCTTCATCACAACAGTGGCTTCTGAAATTTGCTTCACGCGCAGTAGATGTCCCTGCTGTTCTTTTCCTTTCTGCCATGTCACCTTCTTGAGCTGTTACCAGTAAGAAAATTGTGACCTCTGATAACTTTGTAGAGGTTGCCGTTACCCCAGTTTTTTGCTCTACCACATCATAAGATCAAGGGTCTAGCCTTAGTAGTTTGTGAGTCGTTGAGTGGCAGAGAGACTCAACCCTTAGCATTTTTTATATATATATATATATATATATATATATATATATATATATATATATATATATATATATATATATATATTAGCTGTGTAAGCCTGTGCTGTAAAAAGCCCGGCGTCCTAGGAACTATTGAAATCTCAGAAAAAAAATGAAATGCAGAGATGTCTGGTAATTGAAAGGAACTACCCTGTGCATCTCTCTCCTAGGAGGTTTTATTGTGCTGATGTGCTTGCATCTCTTGAACATTACTGCCTAAGCGACTTTGTCTTTCTTCGGAGGTTTCGTTTTGCTGATGCGCTGGCCTCACTTGTGTATTAGCGTTTCCTCGGAGGTGGAGGCCTTACTCCAACTCCACCTCTCACTTACGGGCCGGACAGACACACACACACTCTTCCACGTGTAGACGTTTATATATAAGATATACATAAATATATACACAATATGCAGAATGTGCACAGTATATATACAATAGGTATTTGCACGTATTAAATTGTATATACAATGTGAGTAATTTTATAATATTTGATCTTATGATTGACTGTTCAGCAACCTTAAGGCTT